>NC_074725.1:2478510-2778510 GCF_947242115.1 Biomphalaria glabrata
AGTCAGCAAAGACAGGGTGGATGCAGGCAAACAGTCAGCAAAGACAAGGGGCGGGAGGGGGGGGTTAATGCAGGCTAAAATAAAGAGAGAAAATGAGAGTTGCAAGTATATATGAAAACAAATTAGGTTCGACAATTTTTATGATTTTAGGGCAAATTTTTTTTTTTTTTTTTTTGACATCCATGGTAAGAAACGAGAGGCCCCCTATTAGCGAGAGGCCGTGAGCGTAGCTAGGTATATGATGCCCAGTGCGGCAGCTCCTCATGACGCCCCCCTTTCCAAAATAAAAACGAAATAAAACAGCGAAAAGACTTTTATTTCGACCTGATGGGTATTTATTTTTCAGGTATTGTTGATTAGCAAAAAAAAAAAAAAAAATTTACGAAAAGATATTTTAAAAAGCTTTGGTGCTTTCTTGCTGGAATAACTGAAATCTATTTTTTTTCCCCACATCTATTGCCAAATTGATGAGTCGCCCATTTTTCCTCGTTGGTCGTCATTAAAGTCTGAAAAACTCGCATATAGATAGACTTACTGCAATCGTCAGAAATATGCAAATAAAGATAATATTTAAAACTGAATCATCTAGCCGATATCTTTTTTTTTAACTCAAGATCTCAAACAGGTCATTGTTATAGAAGTTCAAATGATTCTGAAGGAACTACGACAAACCGTGAAAGCCTCTTTCGCTTCTGGCAAAATTCGTTTTTTGTCAATATCACTTTGAGCATTATCGAAATTGATTTCGGTCTGAAGATTAAATAGTTACGACAGCGACTAAAATTCCTATTTATCTAGCACATTATGATATTGCTCATATCGGGAGATTATTTCATGAACTGGCCCGTCCAATGAAGAATAAATTTCCATCCGTAGATCTTTCTTATGTTTTAATACAGAATTTTCTTTTTTTTTTTTTTTTTTTTGAGTGGCATACTTTTTTTTTTTTGTGGCCAAAACGTCTCTTACGTTTGGCTAATCCCCGAATCTGAGCACATGCAAATGTTTTGATACTTTTCCGATTAGTTACGCAGTATAGAATTGATAATCCTAGGTTTTGAAGGTAGACTTTCGCGTCCTTTGTTTCAGTTAATACAGGAACCGAAAACCCAAGTTAGGTGAGAACATGAACATTCAATATTAAAATAAGCTCGTTTTGTATATGTGGAAACATGTACGCGTTTGGTCTGAAACCAAGCTTGGTTAGGAGCATATATTCTCTCTGGATTGGATTGGACTTGGGTAGTAATTTCATAAACTCCTAGAAATTACCTAAATTTTCTTTGCAATTCTTCTTGAACTTCGAGATTCTCGTTAAATGCTAGATTCTGCTTTTTTTTAATCTTGAGTTAGTCCTATTTTTAAAAGCTCTATATTTAGATGAAACCAGCCTACTGAGCAATGAAGTAACAACATGTACAATGTGCCCCCAGAAGAAAGTGGGTGTGTAAAAGTGCGTTTCCTTGTTCTTCTTCTTCTTGAAACTGTCAGGTAGAGTTGCCGCCTTCGGCTCTTGGAACTCCAGGCCATCAAAAGTGAACAAGAGCCCCCTTTCACCGGCCTGAATGAGAACAGTGTACAGACCCACGGCCATAGACCGCATGCACAGGGACCCCTGCCATTTTCAGTTTCTATACCAGGTTAACCGTGCAGGACACGCCATTTATGTAATGGCCTCTTGAGGAACGCTTCTGGATTGTGACAAGGTTGTGGGAGCTTTTTTACAACTCCGCACAGTGCAATGAGGATGCTCTCGCACCCCCTTAGGCACCCCCATGGGAGTCTTGTTTTGCTACCCTTTAGCCTAATCGTTTCCTCCTACGATCGTTTCCACCCGGGAGCCACTATGAGACTTGCTTAATAACGATGATCTAATAGGTGGTCGACGTAACAGAGGCCCCACGGAAACGTTTCAAAGGCCAGTTTAGGGGCCAACTTGCCTTAGCTGACATAGAAGAGAGCACCTTATTGCATGCGGCCTCAGAACGAGGCAGCTGGAGGTCACTCACAAAGCTCGAGAGATACACATTTGAGACCAAAAGAAAATCCACTGTCGATGACAGATGCAGACAGCGAAGAGAAAATCTAAATCGACCACTTGCAGACAATGGTTATGCTTGCCCTGGATGTGGCAAAATATGTAGGCCACAGCTGGGGCTGCGCATCTACGGAAAATACTGCACTCCTCACTACTCTTCGGACTTGAAGACAAGCCTTATTATTATTATTATTATTATTATAGCTTTTATATAGCGCTACTTTCATGCTTATAGCATGCTCAGAGCGCTTTTGGTCCAATCTCATTTGTGGACCGGTTGGGGGGGGGGGGGGGAGGGGGTATCTAGGAGTTGGTTTTCCGTGCTGCCTTTAGGCGCTCAGTAAACACAACTCTGCCCGAGTCGGGTGTCGAACCTCGAGCTCCCTTCTAGGTAGCCAAGCCAAGCCAAGTTCAAGCGCACTTAGCCTCTCGACCACGCTATTTTTTTTGTTTGCGATGGGCAAAGATGAACAAAGAAAACGCTTTAGAGACACCCTTAAAGCTTCACTGAAAGCCTTCATCATATACCCAGCCACCTGGGAGATAATGCATATGACAGAGCATCATGGCGTAGCGGTGTGAAAACTGGCGCACAAATTGCAGAGGACAAGAGAACAGCGCTCGCAGAAGAAAAGCGTCAGAGAAAAAAAAAAGCAAGGCCAATGACTCTAGCTCCAGCTGAAATAGCCTGCCCAGTGTGCAGCTGAACATTCCGGGCTCACGTAGGTCTCACCAGCCACATGTGGAGGCACAAAACACCAGTACAAAGCCCTCAACCCCTTGGATGACAAAAGTGATCATTATCGAACCACGATGGACGAACTATATATAATTTGAATTTCATTTTAAAAAAAAAAACATTTGAAGAAAGATTTCCAAAAATGTATAATTAGCTTTTTGGCTAAGTAGTGGGGTCTACGATAATTGGAAAATGTGGCCATGGGTCTACGAGATATAAAAAAAAAAAAATTGGGGGAGCTACTAATATAGATTTTTGTACCTTAAAAATGTGTTTTGTAATAACCAAATCAAATGACGGAAGCTATAAAAATAGGAGTCATACTAAATCAAATATGGCGGCGCCCATCGTGTCTAAAGACAAAATACATACAACATTACAGAAGTTGCGTCAAAAAGAAAACTCTGCCAAAGTTGTTCGTAAAAATGTTCTTTGTTTGGATAAAAAGGATTGGTAATAATAGCATATATAAAAGAATATGGTCTTGATCTAGCCAATCTAGGTATAGATCAAGTATTAAGACAAGACAATTTTAAAGTAGATCTAGAATCTAGACAGTAGACTACTATAAGTTATAACTATAACTATTCTAGACTCTATTACTCTATTCTTATTCTAGGACTAGTGACTAGTAGAGTCTAGATGAGATCACTCAGAGATCTATTCTTTTTTCGGTATTAGTATACGACACTAGAAATGCTAAATTAGGTTTCTGTTATATTTTCAGAATATGCAGAAAAAAATGCAGATTACAAATATGTAATTTGATTTCCTCGGAGATAAATAGTTTTTAAAATATATATTTTTAAGTTTTATTTCTTATTACCATATAAATATATTGTCATTGGAAATACGCCATTCTGGTTTTAAGGCTTAGTCTTAGTACTAGACTATCTCCCTTGAATTACTTGCCAACTTTTTTCTGTTGCTGCTTTGTCTTTCTTTGTAGCAGCTATTAGATCTAATATTAAAATTCATTTAAAATGCAAACAATCTTTTGTACTTTAAAAAAATAACTAAAAATCGAAATTAAAATCATGTAGTTAAAGTAATAACAACAGACAAAAAAATTAATAGAAAAATAAAAAAATAACTCTAAGCCTAACAAAATATCTTTTATTGGCAAAATAAAAGTAATTAAATAAATAGATACCGGTACCCTGACTTTAAATACATGAAAATAATAGACATTAAATGTTATTTAAGATATTAAAAGCATGCAAGAAAAAAATCAAATAGCTAAATAGATCTAATCTGAATAGATTGTAAGATGAAATATTAATCAACACTTAAAAATTTAGGCTAAAGCATCATACTCCAAGCTGTGGATTTGGCAAAAAACAGTTACATGTGGCCTCTTGTGGTACAACCACATCAAAGTGATTACCATTTGTATGCAATAGTGTTATGTTGCAGCATATATGGTTGTCTGTGTGAGATAGTATGTATGTGTTTGCATCATGAAATAAAGGTTTTAATAATAGCCATGAGTATTTTGTTTTGTTGTGGTTTGGTGAGAATGTATAGGTGTCTCTTTGCAGTAGTGTAGCAGCTGCAAGCATTTCTGCAGTTGTGGCCCATGTTGTATCTTTTTTCATCAGCTCCATATGCTGATGTTAAAAAAAATATGGTAGCTATAAGTACAAGTTCTTTATCCTTCTCTTTTATGTACGGTAACTTATAATCATATTGAATGAAAAACAATGCACAATATAAGAACAAGCAATATCTACAGCAAGGTAGAGAAAGTAATGATAGGACTGAAGAGTGGAAGGGAACTCCTTTTATAACAGATTCAGGAAATGTTACAATGGCATCACAGTTAGTAACCTTGTGATGGCTCCAAATAGGGATGGGGCGATGAAAATCAAAGGCTTTATCAAATCTCTTTAATGAGATGAAAGAGCTTCAAGATAAAAATACTATGTCACTACTTCTGTGGACCAAATAGGGGAGGGGGACTAGAATCTATGACAATCAGAGTGTATTTGTCATACGTAACTACTTCTTAATGTAACTACTTATAGACTGCCGGCCGACACGATATGATCCAACCACGGGAGTTTTTGTCCTACATAACTTTCTGTAGAAGCTGGCCGACATTATAGGATACAACCAAGAGAGTTTTGATCGTGACATCGTTATGTTGCGTCACGTTTCAGTCTTAGTCTCATCCGACTAGACCTCAGTTGAACTGCATGTCGGTGAAACGAACCGACAAAGAAAGCGAAGAAGGATAAATTTTGCCCAAGTAAAACACCATACCTTGCCCTTCTCCCTTTATGAGCATACCAGCGATCCTAGCAGTAGATGATCTAATATGACCACGGCGCCGGCCAAGCTCCGAGCAGGGGAAGGTGATGTTACATCACACCTAGTTCTGCCATAAAGACAAAGATCGCGTGTGACGGCCGGCGCAGCGAGGGTTTAAAGGTACGTAAGAATAAACGGAGACAATCGCCACCTGTACGGTACGGCGGGAGAGAAAAACTTGCTTTGGACTCCGTAACGGAATGTAATACATGGGCGCTAGTGGATCCATGTGAAGAGAAGGGTTGGTAGGTGGAGTCACTACCCCCCCCTCCCCCCACAACTACACATCTTAAACAAATTTAGTGTAATAGGTGAGAAGTTGTTTTTTTTTTTTTTATGAACTCCGAAAGTAAAGATGCATAAATTATCTAAATAGTAGTGTATATGCTTCTTATCTGTTTCTTTATACATTGGCTTTTGTTCCCCACTCTACGCAAAGTAAATTTCAGATTGTGAAACATGATAGTTTAATAGGTGCTACGTAACGTTTAACAAAGACGTTCCTGATCTAGTTACACTCGACCTATCCTCCCTCCGAGAGGTGGAGCCAGAGGTAGTGGTAAGAGTTATAAACACAGACATTAGTCCTATCTGATCATAAAACACATGCCAATAAATCTCTGGTAGACAGTAGACTCCACTCAGAAGACCTCACGGCGAAAGAGAAAGGGACACTGATCTGTGTCAACTTCATAAAATTCTTTCTCTTCGTGGTGTGATTTTACGAAAATAGAGAGCTCTCAAAGTTCGTTAGAAATGTATAGATCTAACTGTAGTCTTAATCATCAACAGATAAACATAAAAGTATTATTTCTTATAGTAATAAGTTTCCCGTACTAGATCTATATCATTTATTGTCATTGCTCTAAAAAGATCACTAAGTCATAATGCATAATTTTGTTAAAAAAATAATAATAATTAAACATAACATGTATATCTAGATGCGTGTTTCATTTCATTTAATTCATGCATATTTGTTTTTTATTTTATCATTATTTCGCTTTGCTTGGTGAGTTAATATATTAATTATAGATCTAATTGTTAACATATATTTTTTAATTAATAATTTCATAAGTAGAAAAAAAAGAAGAAACAACAAGTTCATCAATTTATTAATGACATTTTATTTAGACCTTCATTTCAGTAAATACACTTAAAAAATCATAAGTTGACAGCATAAGAACAAAAACTCTCTTTAGAAAAAGTTATTGAAAGTTCAATATAGGTAAGGGAGATAAATATGCTTAACAAACAACACGGTGGTCGGCAAAGGTATCTGCGTATCTAAACTATTACCGAATCTACTTATAGAGAATAGAGTCTAGTTATACTATTATTTATACTAAAACAGTAATTATTAGACAGTTTGTTAGTTACTAGTACTTAGTAGATGTATATAGTTACAAGTAAAGAAGTAATTATACCAAAATACCTTAAAATTTAACCTTAGCCTTAGTAATAAATTTTCAAAGCATTAGGAACAAAACAGCAGACTTCTCCATAATCTAGCATTCAAACACTATAAAAGTTAATCTAAATGAAAAATTCCTATGTGTGCTTCTAAAAATAGCTCGTGATAGACAGAAATTGACCATTTCCAGTAAATCACAGTGTTGGTTGTTACTAAAAATAGATTTTAACCATCAACTTTGAAAATTAATATCTTAAGAGTGCACCAAGCTACAAAGTTCAAACTTAGCACACATATATATATTAACATGCTAAATTCAATAGAATTAGTGAGATTGTTGTAACCATAAACACTTTTATTTTATTTAAAAAAGAAAATTTTACCCTTCTTTGTCTTTGTTAATTTTAATATCAAATATCTTTAAAGTGCGCCAAGAGAATTTGATGAAATTTGAAATATACACATTTCATAATATGATAAATTATTGTAGCAAACAGCATTGTTGTAACTTTTATAGGAAAAAAGTTGTAAAAATGTCAACTTTCACATAAACTTTTGTTAAGAAAAATTTAACAGATTGGCTTCAAAAGCAAATAAAAATGATCTCTGATATCTTATGTTTACAAAAAGTAATCATAATTAGTCCTCAAATCAAATACAATATGCTAAAACTTTGATGGAAATGACCACCCCTAAAAAAAGGGTAAAATGTGCTGACACACTTTTCAGCCATTTTTTGGGAGAAAAAAAAATGGATCTAGGTCAGTTTATCGAAGTACCTATGAATGCAGAAATTTTCAATAGTAATTTTGAAATTTTTAGAAAAGATAGGGCTGATAATCATGGAGGAGTTCTTTTAGCAATAAAAAACACTCTTATAGCAGAAGAAATTACTTTACCTAACTCAAAAAATATAGAATCAACATTTTGTAAAATTAATACCACCTCAACATCCCTAATAATAGGCAGCATTTACAGACCACCAAATTCTAGTTTAGAATACATGCAGGAACTATGTAATCAGATTACTACACTTAAAGAGACAAATAAAAATGCAGTTTTTTGGATTATGGGTGATTTCAACCTACCTGATATAAATTGAAAAACACTAACCATAGATAAACACCAAAACCTTAAGGACATAAATGAGCTTTTCATAGAAACTTTACACAACCTAAGTTTAGATCAAATCATTAAAAAGCCAACTAGATTAAACAACACATTAGATCTCTTCTTAACCAACAGACCTGGATTAGTAGTTGATTATGATATTATCCCTGGTCTATCAGACCATGAGATCATAAAAATACACAGTCAGATAAAAGCAGTAGCCAATACAAAACCCAAAAGAAAAATCTTACTCTGGAATAAATGTAACCTAACACAACTACAAGCTGCATTAAACTTTCAACAAACATTCTTATTAGAAAAAGACATTAACCAACCAGTCGATGACCTCTGGAATTTCATTAAAAACTATCTTAAAAGCATTATAGAAAATCACATACCAACTAAATACACATCAAACAAAATAAATAAATGCTGGTTTAATAATGGACTAAAGAAGCTTTGTAAATAGAAGGAAAACCTATATAATAGAAAATTTAAAGAAACTAAGGCAGAAAGAGTTTACAAAAAGTATATAAAAATTTAACACTTAACCCAAAAAGTAAGCAGACAGCTGCAGAGTGAATACATAAACAATGTAATATCTAAAGATAACAACAAAAACCTATGGCCATACATTAAGTCTAAGAAAATGGAAACAACGGGCATAGCGCCATTAAAAGATGAACATAACATAATACATAATGATAATGAAACTAAAGCAAACATCCTAAACAAATACTTTGCATCAGCATATTACTTAATTTGAACCAAGTAGACAACATAGAAGATATAGTAGTACAAGAAAATGGAATTCAAAAACTATTAGCCAACACCAAACCAAATAAAGCGTCTGGACCTGATGGTATTCCAGCTAGATTATTCAAAGAACTAAGCAATGAGCTAGCTCCAGTGTTCAAAATACTCGTTCAGGCATCGCTTAACCACTGCAGAGTACCAAAGGACTGGAAAGAAGCTAATGTCACCCCCCCCCCCCCTATTTAAAAAAGGAGAAAAATCTGACCCAGGAAACTACAGACCAGTATCACTTACCAGCATCACATGTAAAATCCTAGAACACATAATATGTAGCAACATCATAAACCACTTAGACAAACATAATGTCCTCACCCCATACCAACATGGCTTTAGGAAATATAGATCATGTGAAACACAACTAATAGGACTAATTGATGATTTTTCAAAAGGTTTAGATAATAGTGAACAAATAGATGCTATCTTACTAGATTTTTCCAAGGCTTTTGACAAAGTTCACCACCATAGTTTGCTTAAAAATGAATATATTTCGGCATTAATGGTCCACTGCATCAGTGGATTAAAGATTTTCTGATAGGGAGAGAACAAACTGTAATAATAAATGGCTCTAAATCAACACCGATAACAGTAAACTCAGGTGTACCTCAAGGAGCAGTCTTGGGTCCACTACTATTTTTAATTTACATAAATGATTTACCAAATTGCATTACTTAGGAACAAAAGTCAGATTATTCGCAGACGATTGCATTATATATAGAACAATAAAAACAACACAAGACACAGATATTTTACAAAGAGAATTAGATGAATTACAGAAACAGGAATCAAATTGGAGCATGTCTTTCCACCGAGAAAAATTTCAGTTGTTAAGAGTAATAAAAAAACTAAAACAAATTAATTCCACTTAAATTTTATTCATGGCAAACCAGTAACACAGACTAAAAACGCAAAATACCTAGGTGTTATAATAAATGAAAAACTGTCATGGAATCCACATATTGATGAAACTATAAAAAAAATCAAACAAAGCATTAGGGTTTATTAAAAGAAATGTTATTTAACCTTGGTTAGGCCAATAATAGAATATGCATCCTCCGTTTGGGACCCCTCAACTCAAGAAAACATTAAGAAACTGGAACAGACACAAAATAGAGCAGTGAGATTTATAACAATTGAATATTCACATTTGACTTGAGTAACACCTTTAGGTAACACCTTTAGTAAAATCACTAAATTTAGAACGCCTTCAGGACAGAAGTGTCAAAAGTAAAGTAGCAATCATACATAAAACACTGAACCATAATCTTCAAATACAAAAACAAAATTTAATAAAATACTCTGAAAGACACAAAGATAAAGGCACATTCCTCGTCCCATATGCTAGGGCAAATTTGTACAAATACTCCTTCTTCCCTAGTGCTATCAGAGCATGGAATGGGTTGCCTGAGCTAGCCAGGAAAACCAGTGACTTGGCAGAATTTAAGTCATTGGTTAATATGCATGACTAAATGCATGACACGTAGGACGTAATCATCTTCTTTTTTGAAGTAACGTCTGTATTATATAAGATAAGATAAGAAGGTATTACAGGTCACTGTAACTGTATACTCAGTGTATAAATAAGTATAGTAGTAAAGCTAACTCCGACTCTAGTTAGTGTTAGAATAACTTTAAACTTAGTTTACTTAGAATTAGAAAAAGAATAGTTAGATATCTATCTCAATCTAGACCAGACTGACTTGAGTAACTAAAGTAGTTTTTAATCATTTTAATCCGGACATTACATGAATTTGGACACTCACTGTTTTTGTGGTCATTAAATCTTTATTTTGATATTTAATATTAATATAATATATGAAACTAGCATGCTGATAAAAGTATAATGTGCTTGTCCATTTTCCAATGATTCTGACCTAATTTCCTTCCATTTAGCTATCTTTTTATGTAAAAAAAAAAGAATTTCAAATGTCTACCTAGAGTACTAGAGTCAAGACTATATTTTTTGGTTGGCTAAGTCTATGCTAACGAGCTCCGCAATATTTATATTCTGTTTTTGGAGCTGTTTTATTTGATTCATAAGCCAAGTTGTTTGATTCTATACAAAAAAAAATTAATAGGGTGTTTGAATTAACGTCTGTATTATATAAGATAAGATAAGATAAATTAAATTACCAAAAATTTATTTCAAACCGCCAGTTTTGGACATCAATGTTAATGATCTTATATTATATTTGTTTGTTGTTGTTTTTTTTATAGAGAATAAATGGGCAAATGTTTGGAGTGAACTTGGTACATTGAATAAAGTCAAATGCCTAGATCTAGACCTACTAGATAGATCTAGATTTATATAGAGAGAATATAGAGAATTCAGCTATTTTCGGCAAAAATGGCCTCATAGCCTGTACTATACTACAAAACATCATCTGTATTAGAAATTTATTAAATGAATAAACAAAAACACAAACATTCAACACACATCTAATCGTGCAAACATAAAATAAGTCTAAAAGTCTGTGTAGAAGTCACTATCCCATTGACCTAATTTTGGTAGAATAAGTGGGTTCATATTTTTATTTTTTGTCTTCGTATTTATGCATAATTTGAAAACATCTTAATGATTTCATGTGAGGGGCTATGCCTGGGGATCTTAAAATTTAGTTAATGTTAATATAGAATTAAAATCTGAGTTTATTGATGCCTAAATATAGAGACTGTCTGAATGGTGTCCAGAATCAAATAATGTGGGTCAAATTTGTCTGAATTAAATGAAAACACATGGCCTCTTTGACCTTAAATATAATAACAAATATAGGTTAGGGGTACAAATATAAGTAGTCATCTTTATTCTCCTTAAACTAAAGAAGATTTTGATACTTCATTTTCTTTTCTATGTCGAACCATTGTCAAATAATGCGCTGTCAAAGCCAAACTTTGAAATTTTGGCCTATAGCTGTTAGGGTTAGCATAAAAAAACTACTCTAGTAGTTAGTCTAGTTAGTTGGTAGATCTAACTATCATCTAGAGCAGGGGTCTCAAACTCATTTCAGCATTTGGGCCACGGTGGAAAGTTACAACCATTCAGCAGGCCGCACCACAAAAAGAGAATGTTTTTTCATTACATTTTACGAACACTACTGTCACTGCAGTTAAATGCTAAAATAAAGTTTTTATAATTATTAATTACATTTAGTGTAGTTTATTACATGCACAGGCAGTATTACGGTACTAAAATAAGTTGACGTTGTCTCTGTCACTTATTAAAAAGCAGAAACTGTAGTTACCCAAAAAAACTACAACTATAATTTCTAGGCCTACTGCAGATGGTTCGTCACTCATGTTTCTGTCCACTCATCTGAGATTGTTTGGCAGAGACCAGACCATCGATGTTAGGCCTGAAGTCACGTGTAGTGGCAAGCTGCAAAGCTGCTCTCAGATGCTTATCAGTCAGTCTTGATCGTAATGCTGTTTTGTTGATCATTCTGAAAAAAAAATGTTCGCAAACATACGTACTCCCAAACATCGCTAGAATTCTAGCAGCTGCGCAGAATGAGTTTGGAAACTTCACTCTGGGAAGAAACTGGTAGAAATCTGAAACGCCAACATCAGTGTATTTTTGCTTCAGAACTGTGTCACACTGCAGGTCCAGTAGTTCCATCTGGACTTCCTCTGGAACGTATTTCACATCAACTGCGAACGGAGTGGCAAAAAGGAAAAACTGTGGTTCAAGAGCAGTGAATTGCTGAAAGCGGTGTTCAAAATTTTCCAGTAGTCCGGAGAGAATGTCTACGTAGTCTTTCAGGCGCTGTGGTTCAACCGTAATGCTCTGTAGAAAAGACAAATGAGCCAGGTTTCCATCTGCCAGCTGAGTGGCCAACTAAATCAGCTTGCATCTGAATGATTTGATGCGGTCAAGCATCACGGTAATCAGCTGCTTTGTGCCCTGTAGTTGTGAATTGAGTGCATTAAGATGTTGCGTGATGTCAGTAAGAAAAGCAAGATCCGACAAAACATTGGGTTACTGAGCTGAGGTATGTCTCCGTCTTTCATTGCCATGAACAATGCTATTTCCCGTCTCAGTTCAAAAAATCACTGCAGCACTTTTCCATGACTCAATCATCTGTCTTCCGTATGATACAGCAACTCTCTGTATTCCGTTTCTAAATCAGCTAGAAATGACACAAACTGTCTGTGGTTGAGACCCCGTGCACGTATGAAGTTCATAGTCTTCACGTCAACATCCATCACGTTCTTCATTTGTAGACTTTTGCCACAGAGTGCTTCTTGGTGCAGAATTCAGTGTATGGCTGCAAAAGTCCCGCCAAGCTGAGCTGATACCGTTTCTCTACCATTAATCCAACAACACCAACCTTTTCTGAACACATTGTTGGTGCACCGTCCGTAGCCACTGAAACAACAGTAGACTCGTCCAGTGCAATGGAATATGCTACAAAGTTTTTTGCAGCGGCAATCAGTTGCTGTTGAACATTTGTCGCTGACTCAGTGATCTGCTTGCAACTGTGTTCGGAGACAAACGTATGCCTTCGAAGAGTTTTTTTTTCTTGGGGCAGATAATTTCACACGCCTAAAGCATACACTCTTTTAAAAACTGGCCTTCAGTGAATGGTCGTGATGCCATCTCGCTAACAACAAAGCTTGCCTTCACAGAATCTTGCTTCCAGTGGGCGGACACCTCATTTACTGATTTGTGCAGTTGTAAATCATTTCACGGCTTATATGTGGTCATTGTAAATTTTATCTATTTTTTTTTAATTCGCGGAGGTGGCAGCGGGCCACACAAAATTGTTTCTTTGTGGCCCGCGGGCCACGTGTTAGAAACCTGTGATCTAGAGTCTATTACGTATCCTGACTAGTTGACTAGTCACTCACAAAGTCAGTAAGAAACTTTGAGTTTAAGAAAGTAGTGTTGTAACAATGACAGTCTAAGACTAAGACTGTCTAAGTTTACTAGATCAGTAGATCTAGTATTAGTATTAGATCTATAGTGGCTATAGAATAGAGAGATAGATAGTTCTACACTATATTATATACTCTAGTTTTCTATACACAGTCAGAATCATATACTCAGATCTATCATCGTCTTACTGAGACTTACTCACTTATCATCGACATCATCGTCTGTAGCTTCTAAATCTAGTCTGGTAATAATTGTTTTAAGAATCTAGTTTAGACTTTAGAAGAAAAATCAAACTGAAAGAAAGTAAACATTTCAGATTCCTTAAGAAATATCTATTAAATTAAAACTCATTTTAAAATATTCTAAAGTTTGACATTTTTGCCTTACATTTTAATAAATATCTGTCAAGGTATATTAATTTAAAATCCAGTCATATTCTCATTAAAAAAAAAAAACAAGGTGTATTTTTTCCTCAGTTTTATAGCTTTAAGCTACGAATCATTCAAATTCTTCAAAATTATTTTTCTTATTAAATGCTTCCTTTGTTCTCCTCAGGCCAAGACCCCCACAATGTTTTATGGAGAAAGTAATTGCAGTACTCTCTGAGTAAGTTTTCTTTCATGTTACGATTTCTTTTGTTTGCGCCATTTTTTGGTTTTCCTTTTGGTCGTACATTATTTTTATTTGTATTGTGTACATTTTATCCCTCTTTGTTGCTATCATGAATTAATTTTAAGATGCTCAAGCAGTTAGCATCTGTTCAGTATAGGAACATTAATAATGAAATAAATAATTATGCAGTACTCTTGTAAGGGGAAGATCAACTACAAGATATATTTTTTGTCCTTTGTGCTGTGATGATGATCGTTTGATTATTGAGTTGTGCTAAATGACTTGTAACAAATTTATAAATTAGGTGACAAAATAGCGCAAAATTTCCAGACAAAATAGCGCAGACTTATATATGATGTGTATAAAAGTACCGAATTATTAGTAATTTAATGTCCTGGACAGCATTTTTGTTGATGTCTTTATCTTTTTCAATATTAATAGATCTGAAAGTATGCCATATTTGCAGAGAACAAAAGTACTTGAAATTTTATATCATTCCCCTGTTTCACCAATGTTTAAAATGCATAACTTGCTAAAAATACGATTTTGAAATGTGGTGCCCCCGTTCAAGCAGTGATGGAATTTCTACGTGACATTTCCTACAATTTAACTTTGTGAAAGTACACTTTTAGAATTTAAATAAATGATATATTTTGAAATTATTCATTTTAGCTTATAATTAAAATTTTTGCTTATTATAATTTTGGCTTACTGTTTGCATATTTATGTTTTAAGATATCTAAAGTGTTTCCTGCAAATGACTGAAGAATAATAATAACATTAAAGCAAAAAAAAAATATTGGCTCTATTCATATTTTACGCTATCTAAAGCAGTTCTTTCAAAATGACTGAAATATATTTTTCTGCACTATTTTGTTTGCACTATTTTGTCAGGGTTCCTATAAATTATCATCATCATCATGAGTAGAAGGCTCAAGCCATGTCTTGCAAAAGCCCTGTTGTTATGAATAGTGCATGTATATCACCATACAGGTCAGGAACTTGGGGTTTCCAGGACTTTTTGAGACGGAATCTGGGGCAGTTAAAAAAAAAATATGGGACACAGTTTTCTATGCCTCCTGACAGTGATGGCACTTTTAGTCTAAATTTGACCTGTGCCATGAGAAATGTAAGCCAATGAAACAGTCATCCATGTCTCAGTCATTAGTCTTGTCCCTGATCACAGTATTTAAGTATTAGGATCTTCTTCAATATCAGTTGGATTAATCAGGGAAGCATGTTCACTGAGGCACTTGGCTGCACTATGACCCCTTTCTCTCCACTTTGATTTACCACTGGCTCACTACGTGCTACATGTACACTCTCATCCTTAGCAAGCGATACACCCACCTTAAAACCTTCAAGCCTAGCAGATAAGCCAACAGGTCATCATCTTCTTTCATAGCCTAGAAACTTTAGTCCATCTTCTTCGGCAGTGGCGTAGCTATGGTGGGGGTAGGAGGGGGGAGAATTTGAAAATAATAATGCGATATGACTTAGACAGATGTATTGTTCTTGACTGCTATGAGATAGATACCACAAATTAAGAGAGGGGGGCTAACTGAAACATGAGAAAAGAGTTGATGGAGAATGGCCTTAGAGCTCTATCATGCAGAGGTTTTGAAGTGTGCCTTGACCATTGATGATGATGTCAATAAATTCAGTTTATTGTTTCTTCAGAAAATTAAAGAGCCTACCAAATATATTTAAAAGGGCAGAACCAAACTCTGAGGACTCGGAGGCCAAATCCAAAGTTAGGTAGGTAAAATAGCTAGGTTAACTGTCACTCACAATATTATGGACAAATGTTGTCTCGTGACCTTCATTTTTAATAAAAAATACTTTTGTCTTGAAAAAATAAGGGGAAAAAATGGCTGTAGACTTACAAAGAGTTTAATGACAATCATCTTACAGTTCGTTATAAGGTGTGATAATTAAGTGGTCAAGCACTTAGCTTCTGAGAGGGGTCTTGGGTTTGAATCTTAGTGAAGACTGGGATTTTGAACATCAGGTTTTTTAAGGGCACCCCTGACATCAGTTGGGCTGGCCATGTGACACCTTGATAGACTGTCAGCCATAGAAACAAATGACATTTACATCATTTACACTATACTATAGATCTGACAGGGGGTAGTTTACAGTTTGTGAAAATAAGTATAAAATTAAAATATTGTATTTCAAATTATGCCATTCTATATTATGTAAAAGTAAAGTAAAGTTCCCCTTTCAGACCTTGTGGTCTACAGGGCAGATGATGTAAAGGTCATCTGTTTCTGTGGCCTACAGTTAACGAGGGTGTCATGTGGCCAAAACAACGACCAACCGCCTTTACTTTTCCCCAACATTAGAGCTGGTTGGACTCTGAGGCGCCTGAAGATACTGAAATTTAAAATCCCAGGATTCGATCCCCGTTTCGGATTCTGTACCGGTATTATGTACTTACCCCTTTTAGAGATAACACTGGTCAGGCTGATAACTAGCAAAGAAAGCTTTACAAATAGATTATAGCAAACAAGATTTAATATTTAAATAGAAGAAAAACTACTCAAATAATGCCAACAATGAACAAGACACTTAATTTGGCAAGTTTAAATCTGAACAGAATAACTTTATAAAATATTTTTGTTCCAGGTGCCAGCTTTCTATTGGAGTGTCTCAGCTGTTGAGAGATTTGGACAAAGACAATTTGGCCTGTGTTCTTGTCTCAAACCAAGCATCGCCTTCCATTACTGTAAATCATTTAATATTAGTGTGCCAAGAAAAGTGCTGTCCAGTGCTATGTGTTAATGATCTGGCAGTAAGTGTGGCTAAAAGTACAGATTCTAAGTGTTTCCCTCTGGCCATTGGTTTCAAGGTAAACAACTTGCTCTTCTAGAATCTTTCTCCTTATTAAATATTTCCTTTTTATACTAAAAAAAAAGAAATTTAGTTTTCATACAATTAAAATATATTGAGACCAAAAGAAAATTCACTGCCGAGGACAGACGTGAAAAGAGAATCTAAATAGAACAATGGTGCACAGTGGTTATGTCTGCGCTGGAGGGCAAAATATCTAGGTCACAGCTGGGGCTGCATAGAACATGAAATACTGAACTCCTCATTAGTTTTGGACTCAAAGACAAGCCTTATTATAATATTATTATATCTTTTATATATTGTGATTTAACTGAAGTACTTTTTGACAATGGTCAGTGCATTCTGTTCTAATGAACTAGTGGGGGGTGGGGGTGGTGCTTGGTATCAGGAGTTACAGGTTTACTACATATTGTGGGTGTTTTGCTTATAACAATTATGTTTTTTTATAGATATATTAGCTATGTCATTATTTCATTTGATTGCTCAATGGTATTTATAAGGAAGATACTGTCCCTAGGGTCAGCCTGATACATCATACACACGCACAATCTTACATAAAGTAACCAAACGTGTAAAGGATGAATTAAAAATAACAAACTATTAATTTATTAGCATGATAAATATGCATATATATATTTGAAGTTAGTGTAGTTCCATGGTGTAACCAATTGTGTATTGGCTGTTAATGTATTTGTCTTTAAACCACCACATTGGTATTTCAAACTCAAGTTCTTGTATTAGATGTATTGTGCTGAGCAGTGGCAGTGTTTACAGAAGGCCTGATAGAGAAAATCGTAACAATATATATATATATATATATATATATATATATATATATATATATATAATAATAATAAGGCTAGTTTTCGAGTCCGATGATCAATGAGGAATGCAGTATTTCCCTTGGCTGCGCAGTCCCAGCTGTGACCTACATATTTTGCCACATCCAGGGCAAGCATAACCATTGTCCGCAGGTGGTCGATTTAGATTTTCTTTTCGCCGTCTGCGTTTGTCCTCTGCAGCAGATTTTCTTTTGGTCTCAAATATGTATTCCGCGGCCTTCGTGAGTGACCTCCAGCTGGCTCGCATGCAATTATATACATATAATGGAAATAACGACATATTTAAGTGTTCAATAATCACAAATAGTGTTCAAATGTAGAATTTAAATATTCATTTCAAATAGCATAATGCTATGTGTCACCATATTAATTAAGATAAAAACTATAATACAAATAAACACCTTGCTAATGCTACAAACTTGTCAACCAATATGTTGACAGTGTGAGATTCAAATAATGACACAACATTGGCAATGAAGTAATTACATCAATTGATTCACAGCAGGCTTCAACTCTTCTGTACTGGTAAATGACACTTCAACATCGTTAATGAATGCCAACAATGCCAATGAATACCAAAGACTGACACAGACACTTCTGAGCTGATAATACAATGCCATCACTGACGTAAGACATAAACACAAAACTAAGACTAGAAAAAGTAAACAAAATCTTGTAGAAAATATAACAGAAATATAACAATATAAATATAACAGTGCTCCAAAAATCTTACAATAAGTCCAAGGGAATAGCACTAAATCTTTCCACACATTAAACAAATCTAGCGCCTCAGACATTTACACACCTAAAACCAACCTGGAAATCTCCCCACATATCTAGGAAGACTAAAATAAGAATCTTTAACTCTAGTGTCAAGGTGGTCCTACTTTATGGTTCTGAAACATGGAGAACAACTGAAGCGACAACAAAAAAGTAAAGTGGTACGACAAAATAGAAAACATCAAATTGTGAGAGGTGAGTGGACAGAAAAATATAGAGGTGCAGATCTTAGAGAGAAAGTGGAGATGGAATGGTCACACTCTAAGAAAAGATAAAAACAACAAAGCTAGACAGGCCTACACAGGGCACAAGATGTAGAGGAAGACCAAAAAGAATATGGCGATGCAGTGTACTAGATGAAGCCGAGAGGATAGGAAAGAGCTGGGAAGCCATTACAAAACTAGCAAGAGACCATGGAGTGTGGCATGTTTTTACTGAGGTCCTATGCTCCATGAGGAATGCAAAGGAAAGATGATGGTGGTGATGTCCACAAATACAGCAGCCTCCAAAACCTACCTTTGAGCTGAGTACTATCAGGAACTTTTTCAATACATCATGGCTGACTGGTCATGTGGTAATCGCTCTGGATTATTGTCTTGAGGTTCAAACCCTGCATTACATCATGCCCAGCCATCTTGCCGTAGGTTTGGTCTAGGATGTAATAATCATTTTTGTAATCCAAAACATATAATCAAAACAACCATACACAGTAGAGAAATGTAGTGAGACTACCAATATTAGAGAAAAATATTTGTTTATGGCTGTTTCATGCATTGAATTCTTTTCTTTGTTTAGAGAGTGGCTGCTGGTGACTTTAGTGAGATTATTTCCATGGTACAGAAGAGTGAATTTGGTCAGTCTTTAAAGGCAGAAACTCAAACTGATGAACAGATCAAGTTGATGGAACAAAAGAAGCCCGTGTATCCTAAGTAATTTGCAAACATTTTTATTTTTTACAAACTTGTGCTTACCTTCGCTTTGATTTATCTGCCTGTCATTTTGTTTGTCTATCAGCCACTTTTTGTATTTGTAGATACATTTGTAAGTTTTTCAATAAATCTTTGCTGGTAGACGAGGTTTGTTCTTGCTGTCATTGAAACGTTCCTAAGTAAACATTAAAGTCAGGCTTACTCCCTCCCCTTCATAGCTAGCGAAAGTGTGAGTTGACCATGTGTGAAGCAGCGTGTTCTATACTGGTACATCCTTCATCCTTATGGTAGTGGCAGTAGAGAAGGGTTCCTCTGGGGGGGGGGGGATTAATTTTTTATGGGAGCACTTCAGTAAGTGGTGGTGGCTTTACAAACCATTCTTTCAATTCTAGAAGTGCTTGGCCTTCATTCTGTTCTAATATTTTAATATGGATTCACATGGCTAATTGTTACGGAGTGTGTGTGTGTGTTTTTCTATGGTGACGGTGAGAGGAAGTTAGCCATTGGTTGGGGGTTGTGCAGTGTGAAAGATGCCAGAGACACTGTCGTAAGTTGTCTTGAATATGCCTGGCGAGTCCAGAATGTCGGAGTAAGAAGACTTGTTTTTTGTAAAGAGTTAAATTTTTTCAAAATACCATTTTATATTGTTACTAAACTCTACTACATTAATTTCATTTTATCTCAAGTTAAATTTGTTTATATTGTAATAAAATATGTATTTTAGTATTGTTCACAAAAAAATTATAAGTCAAGTCACTGATGGTCAACAACACTAATAATCACAAGCACAGACATTATCACTATCCTTTATGAATGGAATTTTTTCCTATAAATGGACTTTTCCATTTACTAATATTGATAGCTATTGAGTCACAAAGAAATTTACTAATAGTATCTACCCATTAAAATGTGGACTAGAAATTTGATTGAATGATTGGTTAGTTTGCAGACTGTTCATGTGCAGGGATATATTTAATAATTTTAAAATATCTAGGAAACTCCATAACTAGAATTTAGCTATTTTTCTTATCTAATAAAATATTGATGTTCCTTCTTAGCAGAAGATAGTTTATGTCCTATATGTTTTCATAGCAACTAACACTAAAATATTGATGACTTTTGTATTAATACATTTCAGACCCATCCATTTGAATGAAAAGGAAGAAGAAACGCTATTGGCTGAGCTCAGGAGGTTCTAATTCGAATTTATTAGTGAATAATTTGTATAAGACTCTAGTCTTTTCAATCCACTTTGATGTTTTTTTGTCTAAATCCTTGGAAACCTGTGAAACTTTAATTTCTTGTTTTTACATTTTTAGGGTGTTTACTGTAATGGTCGCAGCTCCAGCTGTAAAACAAGAGGTGAAAAAGAAAAAGAAGAAAAAGCCTAAGAAAAAAAATCTGAAACTATCAATACACAAAGACTATCAGTAAGTATGCCTTACATTTTTCATGACCAGGGCCGGTCCTAACAATTGCGGGGCCCTATGCGAAACGGATTGCGCTGATCCCAGTCTGGGTAGGGATAAGGATAATAAATGAAAATTAAGATTTTGTATTAGAAAATAAATTCATCTTTGATTTTTATTTATTTTTTACTAAGTAAAATATCACGATCAAATTAACTTTGCAAGCCCTTCGTCTAGCCAAGTCATACAGTGTATCATCAAAATTCTATTTCCTACATAGATCATGCTCAAAGGCAATAGCAAGCATTGCCAAATTGTTCAGTCTTTCTTCGTAAATTGTTGACCTCAAGTAATTGAATGACACCTCAATATGACAATTTTGTCCATTTTTCAGGAGATGTTTATGATTTCAGGACATTTTCCATGAGCCCTTAGAAAATCAGGTCGTCTCGGGAACCCTGTAATTTAATTTAAAATGGTTCAATTTAATAATATACAACTAGAATTAGCGCGGGGCCTATGAAAGCGCGGGGCCCACTGCAGCCGCATAGGTTGCAGTGGCCTAAGACCGACCTTGTTTATGACTTATCTTAAGTAGAGTCTTACGTCACAGATAGTGGGGTATAGCTTGTTTATGTTAGTATTCTTCAGTTGGTGTTAGGAATTCAAGGTGACAACATCTTATTACAGACAGAGACTCGACTGTGGCTTTTATGCATTTAACTTCATTCAAGTATCTAACGGTCTGGGCTTAGTCCTTACATCTTGTTATTGTGATAGGTCTTGTTGTTTTAGTAGTTTTAATACGCCTGTTCAAGAAACTCAAACATCTCCTGAGCCATCATATAACTTTAAGACCAGAGCCTATTGCAATTATAATGGAAAATGGTGTATTGTAGCAATTCCATTACTTATTCAAATGGTGCAGAGCTCAGTGAAGCCAGTTTCTTTTTAGGCATATCATGTCATTCTGCATGGCAGTCTAATTTCTAGATACTACTGGGCTACAGTAAAAAATTCTCATGTTCTAACTATTCATATCATTCATATTTATCAGTAGTGGTTCAAGTTGTTGAATGTATCCTCGATGGGGCTTCAGTAATAGTCTTTTGCCTTAATCTAATTCAGCAGCGTATGAATCTTGTCTAGTAAATATGATTGTCTTTGTAAGTGTGGATTATACCGAGACCAATCATCACCGAAGGCCTGAACACTGACCTGCAATGTCGCAGCCTGTGGGCAGTGGAGACTAATAGCTTGTTGCTGTGTCACACGTCTGTATGACTTGGCATTTAGCTATGCCACAGGTTGGGACGTCACAGGTCAGTGTTGTGACCTTCTATAACAAATGGTCTTGATTGTACGCTTTGTCTACCTTTTTTGTTAGGTTAGTAAATTACTATCTGTATTTATGTTTTATATATATTTAATCATTGAGAATAGGAATAAATTAATCAGTACGTTTAGAATGAATCAATCAGTAAGTCTAGAATGAAATGGATAAAAAAAATTTAACCTATTAGATTTCTTTTCTTGGGATACTGATTAATAATCCATCAAAATTAATGAGTTTTAATTTGTATAATTATATGACTTAAGAAAATGGGTAGAAACAACAATAATTTCATCCTTTTTGTTTTTGTATAAAACCACCAGCCTATATTTTTTGTAATAATGTTCCCTAAATAATGTTTCTCAAACTTGGGTGATGCATCTAGATCAAAATACCAGATTTAGTTGGTGGATATTTTGCAAAAAGACATTGTAAAGCTCACGAACTTGTATGCTACAGCTCTTTGTTGCATGGTTTTAAATATTCCTTTGTCGTACAGGAAGAGTTTTATTTGTTACATGTACTATCAATTGCTGTTTTTGAAACCACAATGGGACTCAGATCATTTTGGTCTCAACTACTGGCTGGTCTAGTTACACTAACATTATCATTGTAGCAAGAAGGCTTGTGTACTTCTTGAGGCTGATTTAACCAGAGATATCACAATAGGATGTACCACATATCATACATATATATATATCTATATATATATCTATCATACATATATCACACTAGGATGTACCACATGATTTCATCATTCAACTGAAATGGTTTCAGAGTTGTAAAAATAAACGTAGAGGCCAAGACTGATATTGGTTTTATCTCTGCTGTTATCTTAATCTTCTTCATCTTTGTTCAGCTCACTGTTTGACTTTGGTAAAAGGACTGTGTGTGAGCTGGTACTCAGAGGCAACATGCAACTGGTGCTGGTTTCCAAAGAAATAATTCCTGTGCTGCTGGCAGAGCCTCAGGTATCTTCTCTGCTTAGTGCTGCAGCCAAGAAAAATTGTCCTGTGCTAGAGATTGCTGGACTGACAAGCACTTTGCGGCCGTTGTGTCAGGGCTGTGTATCTGTGCTAGGTATTAGGGTAAGTAAATTTAGCTTCAGAGTTGAAAGAGTTAAATCAACTGATATGAATTATGTCAATTTGATTGAAATCCAACCTTTGTATTTATTATGTAAAGTTGGGTTATATATAGTTAGTCCAAAACTATGGATACACTGATACACTTTGCCCTTTTTACTTTTCCATTGCTCAGTAAGTAATTAGTATGCGATTATCTCATTAAAAGCCTAATGAATTTGGAACAATTACTTAAAAGTTTTTATTGAAAAACTGAAAAAGAATAAGTTAGATATGATTTATTATCAAATTATCTCATCTTACTATGTTTGCTTACTAAATATGACACTATTTGACTCTTTCTCTACTAACTGACGATACCAGCGTTGATTCCACCAGAATGAGGTATATAATTACGGAGAGAAAGAGTTAAAATATCAACAAAATAGTGCACCTATAATGATTTAACTATAAAATAATTAATATGTTGGTGAATCTTAATAGTCATTTCCACTTTGCAAAAAAATGATTTTCAAATTAAGTATAAAATTTTAGTGCAGTAGTTATGTTTTTATCCTGATTGGTTGTGACCAAGTGATTTATATTTGTGACATTCACTGGAGCATTGTCTTTTGTTTAAGCAGCTAAACATTTATTATTTTTGTGAAATGGTTTACATGTTTTGGATGTCCCTTCAGAGTTGAAGGTAATCTGCTTCCTAGTCTAGCCCAAACCTCCTGCAGGACGACAGGGGATGGCAGCGGGCAGGGTATGAACCCGGGGCCATCGACAAGTTCAAACGACAGCCCAGCACACATATTGCACAACCAGGCAGCCACTAATCCAAATATTTCTTTAGCTCTGCAAGGTTGAAATGCAGATAGGCTGGCGATTTAATATAGTTGTTAGTTCTGTCAAATGAATAACTAAATAAGTTCTTCTTAAAACATTAATTAATTATAACTTTGTTGTTCTTTAACTTAATTTTTTTTTTCTCTCACCAGAAATTCTCTACCAATTCTACTCAAGAACATTTTCATTCTCTAGTTGGCATGTGCCTTAGTGCTATTGCTAACCAACACACTGCCACTCAGCATATAGAGGGAGCTGCATTAGCAGAAGATTTAAATAATAAACCCAAATCTGTTTCTGAGAGAAAACCCAGGGTATCTTCTGAAAGCTCTGAGAATGAAGATCTGGATGAGGCAGAAGTGGACTACTCCCATCTGTACATTTTAAAATCAGAGTCCTTAGAGTATTCTCAGGCCATGTCCAAACTAAAAACTGACCTGGAGAAACATAAACAAGAGCAAAACTTCAAGTCAGATTTCATCTCCTTTGGGGAAAGCAATATAAACTTAGCCTCTACGCCAAGGAGCAACCCAGATTCCATTTCTGTAGCAAAGCCCAAATATGTGTCTGCTTCTATTAAAACTCCTAAAATGTTGGTATCGAACCAAGCCTTACATCCAACACCTGGGGTACATGCTGTACTGGGCAAGGATGAAGGCAGTGATCTGGGGGAAACTTCTGAACATTCCTCCAGCACAAGTCAAGAAATCATTGATTCCAAGGTGGTCAGTTCCACAGATGCTACCACTGACACCTTATGCTTTACTTTGTCTAGATCTGGGGACGCTAACTTGCTACGCACGAATAAAAAAGCCGAAGTGCCCAAACCGGCAATACTAACATCTGTGCAACATCAGGACACTGAGACCCTCGGAACCAAGCAGTTGGTGTCAACTAGCAGCCCAGTCACTACGGGGATAGATTATATTGTGTTAGCTGATCCAGCAGCACAGAAATCAAAGAGGAAAGCTTTAAAGAGGAAGCTGAAGACACAAGGAGAATATTTGCCTTTTGTTTACAAAGAGGCTAACATAAAAACAATGACCGGCAATCCTAACAAAAAGAAGAAGAAAAAAAAGAAATGACATTTTAAGAAATTGTATCCCCTTAATAGCAATGTGTTTTGGTTAGTTGAAACAACAGAATGTGTTATGGTTGGTTGAGACCTTGTGAATGTGTGATAGAAACATTTCATGTCATTGTTTCACTGTTTATTATAAACTATGATGTTGATGAAGAGATATTAATACCGGTATAGAAAAAGAATTTGTTTATTTTTCTTTGCACTATGAGGTCTATGAAGAATTGATGAAATGGCATATGTGTTATCTCAGGTCTCTCTAAATTGATGCCCCTTTTCCTCCTTTACCCCACTGACCGCATGAAAAGATATTCTGATTAGTTTCTTTCTTTTACATGTTTCAAGCATTTCTGCTGAACTGAAGATGATCAAATTCCTGACCCAAGACCAGACATATGACAATTTGATCTATCCACAGATAATTTAAAGTTGACCGATAACTTGTGAATGTGTACAAACAATAGTTTGTTGTTAAAGTTTGGGACCAAATCTTTAATCCAGCAGTAAGTCCTGCTGTAGCACAGTGCGACCAACCTGGACTTTTCAAACTTTAACAAATTCATATAGCAATTCAACTTTCCAATTTCCAGTTGGAGTTTTTGGGTTACTTGAATCAATCTGGGAAACTAACGACTAGTTTAATATGTGGATAGTGGTTACGCTAACTTCTTCAGACATCTCTTAACCAGGGCAGAGTACCAAGAGACTGGAAAGAAGCTAATGTCAACCCCCTCATCCTATTTAAAATCTGTCCAGTATCACATGTAAAATCCTAGAACACATAATATGTACCAACATCATTAACCACTTAGGCATAATGTCCTTACTCCATACCAACATTACTTTAGGAAATATAGATCATGTGAAACACAACTAATAGGACTAATTGATGATTTTTCAAAAGGTTTAGATAATAGTGAGCAATTAGATGCTATTTTACTAGATTTTCACCACCATAGTTTGCTTCAAAAATTAAAATATTTTGGCATTAAAGATTTTCTGATAGGGAGAGAACAAATTGTAATAATAAATAGCTCTAAATCAACACCAATAACAGTAAACTCAGGTGTACCTCAAGGAAGTCTTGGGTCCACTACTATTTACATAAATGATTTACCAAATTGCATTAGCTCGGGAACAAAAGTCAATATTATTTACAGACGATTGCATAATATATAGAACAATAAAAACAACACAAGATACAGACATTTTACAAAGAGAATTAGATGAATTACAGAAATGGGAATCAAATTGGAGCATGTCTTTCCACCCAGAAAAATGTCAGTTGTTAAGAGTAACAAAAAAACTAAAACAAATTAATTCCACTTATCTTAATCATGGCAAACCAGTAACAGACTAAAAACGCAAAATACCTAGCTATAAATGAAAAACTAACATGGAATTCACATATTGATGAAACTATCAAAAAATCAAACAAAGCATTTAGTTTTATTAAAATAAATTTCTAAAAATCAAATAAGAACATACAACTAAAATGTTATTTAACCTTGGTTAGGCCAATAATAGAATATGCATCCTCTGTTTGGGGCCCCTCAACTCAAGAAAACAATAAAAATGGAAGACACAAAATATAGCAGTGAGAGTCATAACAAACGAATAGTCACATTTGACTAATTTAGAAAGCCTTCAGGATAGAAGAATTAAAAGTAAAGTAGCAATTATACATAAAACACTGAACCATAATCTTCAAATACATAGACAAAATTTAATAAAATACTCAGAAAGACACAAAGATAAAGGCACATTCCTCGTTCCATATGCTAGGACAAATTAGTACAAATGCTCTTTCTTCCCTAGCGTTATTAGAGCAGGGAATGGGTTGCCTGAGCTAGCCAGGAAAACTAGTGACTTGGCAGAATTTAGGTCATTGGTTAATATACATGACGCGTAAGACGTAATCATCTTTTTTTTTTTTTTTTGAAGTAACGTCTGTATCATATAAGATAAGATACGCTTAGAACTTTATGCAAAATAATTACACACGTAATATTACTGTCACGTGGTCTCGGAGGCTCTCACAGCACCACTCTTCTTTCTTTTAGCTATCCAGAGAAAAAGTGTTAAAACGTCAGATAGCTAGAAGCAGTCAGGAGTTTGTATAGGTATCATTTGTTAAAATAAATGTATAAACAGATGATACTTCAGCCAGACCAGAACTGATCTAAAAACGTGTTGTCTACATTGATACCCCTCCCCATTGTGCCTCTTTGTTTTCAAAAAAAGAAAAAAAAACGAAGGCACATTTCTTGTTGCATATGCTAGGAACTAGGACAAATTAGTACGAATACTCATTCCCAAATGCCATTAGGAAATCAGCCAGAAAAACCAGCGACTTGTCAGAGTTGAAGTCACTCATTAACATGCACGACTAGATTGACCTAGGGTCACGTGTAGAACGTAATCATCTTTTTTGAAGTAACATCTGTATTTTATAAGATAAGATAGATGCCGAAGTTTGTCTCTCGAAGTCGGTCGGAGTGCCACCTATACTGGGCCTCAGTTCGACTACTTTTCCTGATAAGCTAAACACTGTCAAGGAAGTTAATTGAACGTCACTCTTAACCAGCCAAAAAAAAAAAAGAAATGAAGCTATAATTTGAACACTCAATGAAATGGCAGTTGATCTTAGTCATATCAACTTTATTTCTGCTACCGGTATGCAATCGCGAGTTTGTTGTCAACTACGATTGAAGACCTAAAGTGAAAGTCTACAGCCTCCTCTAGATTCAAATTATTGTGTGCTGTTGTTGTTAGTTCGTCCATCGTGGTTAGATGATGACCACTTTGTCATCCAGGGGGGGCTGAGGGCTTTGCAGTGGGGTTTTATGCCTCCTCATGTGACTGGTGTAGGCCTATTTTGTGCTACATAGCTCATCAACGCGTCCTTTATTTTGTACGCCGGATACACCAAGAAGCTTGCTTTACAGATTTTCCCGCCATGTATGCAAATCCCATATCGTGCTCTTACATTTAACGCACAACTCCCGACACTGGTAGGCGAGTGTTTAGAGAGTAGGCCTGACATGTATAGCCTTCTAATACTGTATCGGACTGAATAGCCCTGACACATTCAGAGATACAGTGAGAAAAGAAAACGGAATAGGCCTTCAAACATTTCCAGTTAAGATATTAGAAGCGTATCTTATCTTATAAAATACAGACGTTGCTTCAAAAAGAGATGATTACGTCCTACATGTTGACCAATGACTTAAATTCTACCAAGTCACTGGTTTTCCTGGCTGACCCAGGCAACCCATTTCATGCTCTAATAGCACCATAGGGCTTTATTTCATTCCCGAGGATAAATTTCAAGCTAATTGCAAGTTAAGCGCCAATTAAAATTAGGAGGTCAAAGGAAGAAAAAAAGACTAGGGTTAGAAACAAATTCATTTCTTAAGCGGTGGCTTGTATCGAGGGGCTGCTACCCTAAATGTCTTGTGTCACACCTTTCCGGCGTTCCTGCAGATTGAAAGATCATTAGACTACATCCTAGCCCAAACCTCCTGCAAGACGGCCCCGTGGGGGGGGGGGGGGGAGAGGTTTGAACTTGAGCCTTCGTGACGACAATCTTAAAATATCGCGCACGCGTCAGTAATGGGCGTACTATTCGGAAGATATCTTCGTGTTAAGTTAGACGTCTTGTCGCGGGCGGGACGTGTACGCAAAAATCGTCAACATAACGTTCCGACTAAAGGAAGTCGAAATTATTCCAGATATCTCTAGAGAACCATTTACAAAGGCCCTTAGTTCAAGTAGGCGTTTAGAATTTAAGTTTATGACATTGTAATTTTAATTGGTTAATGTTAAAATATGAACTTTTTTTTTTTTTGGGGGGGGGGGGGCGCGTCCCTTTCATTAATTGACCAGTCTCTTCCCCAACAGGACCTCACGTTGGTGTAAGTTATACATAGTGAAGTGGGTCAAGAACCCTCTAAGCAAAGACAATATAATTTTATCCTGAAAGTTGAATCCACTATTAACAATACCAGAACGACTATAGTCCACAAATATTCAGAAAATACCAGTTTTACAGACTCCCAGTATCCTCTCTTGTATGGACCGGCTTCCAGTGGTATCGACTGGGCTTTGAGACATTGGCTTCCAAAGGTGTGATGCATAGGGCCGTGCCCCTTCTGTTCCAACTTTACATGTAGACTAAGAGCGACCATCGTTATTAACTACAAGGTAATCTTAATATATTAAAGTCCTAAATCATGCTAGTGGCTTATAATACCGTACATAAAAAAAAAATATATGTTCAGGTCGAATTGTGAATGTCTTGTTCCACTTCAAAACCATTTGTATAAAGAAAACACTAAAGACAATCCGATTTTTAATCCAGTTCACTCCCTTTACTACTTAACCCAGATACTATTATACAAAATCCCGTTTACGTTCAATAAAATACAGGAAGAAAACAAAAAAAGCTAAGCTGAAACGAATCTAGACTTGGTATTCTCTAGCTAGATTTCTCAAAGAACTAAGCAATGACCTATAGCCAGTGTTCAAAATACGTTTTTCGAAAAAAAAAAAAAAAAGGTATCGACTTCATTCTAGGTTTAAATAAAAATTGTATGCGTACTATCTACCAAAAGAAAGAGCCCCCAGTATTTTTTAAATTCACCTTTGGAATGCTTAAATTAGGCTAAACTGTGTGTGTGAATTTTCTATAATTTGTAGGCTTGACATCACAATAAAGAAACACTTGAGCTTGTTACCATCAGACTTGTATGCTTCAGGTGTTCTCCAAAAAACATTACATTCTGGGTAGAGGGCAGCAGGTTTAGTTTTAAACTCTTGACGGCTCTCCAAAGTGCATACTGACATCCAGACAGGCATGAAGCCCTCATAAGATGGCAAACATTCAGTACCGGTATATCAACAATGTTCTATTTGTGTAGAACACTGTATCAAATAACTGACACATGCAGCCAAATAGTTTTCAAAATATTTTTTTTTATTAAAACAAAGTAAAAAAAAAAAAAAATAGCACTGGTACTTTAGGTACTGCTGTAGGAGGTTTTGCTTACAAAGTGGAACTACAACAGTTCTGAATCCATCCTGGACTTCTGGATAGAAATAGCCTATGTTGTCAACTAAATCTACACCTGAAAAGTTGAATGGTATAAGACCCAGAAAGAAAAAAAACCTACAGTATTAAAAATGTAAGCAAATAGTTATGCCTTTTAATCACTACCTCTGGGAATGGGTACCAGTGTCTACTGAACAAACTGAATTCAACGATGGCTCATTAACACAAAGAGAAAAGCTCAACATATGTACTAAGTAAATATCACAGATAATATCAAATGCTAAGCAGCACTTGGTCACTGAAGTTGTTGGGCAGAACAACACAGCTCTGTTGTTCTGTGGCACAGGCTGACTAGCTAGAGTCAGGTAATGGCTATACATCATATCACTGTCATCCCTGGGCTTAGAAGTTGGAATCAAACTTCAAGAAGTTCTGATCTCACGAGGATTTCAGACTACTCTCTACAAGACTGAATACATTTTGCAAATACATGCAACTAGCCTCATCTTAAGATCATATCTCCATTTGACTGAGAAGCATTGTATCCCCTCAGGTATATCCGCTGTGTTGAGAGTTGAGAAACTTGTCCACGTCTCTATCCCAACAAGGTGACAATCCAACTTGACAGAAAGCGACCAGCGCTTTAACATTCCTCTATCCTTGTATCTTGCCTACAGTTACACAACCTGGACCCTTCGTTGACAAGTGAAACAAATCCAATACAAATCACAGCTTGCCTCAGACACTTGTACATACCAGATGAGCTGGTAGGGAACAAATGTAATTCACTTCTACAGTTATTGACCAGCCAAAGCAGGAATCCATTGTGCACAGCTACAGCTCTTGCCATGTGAGACCTACTTCAGGACCGATTAGACAACTTGATTTGTTTGGCCCTTCTAAACAAGACCATTTGGCCAGGACTTGCAGGAGATATGAATGCTTGCAGTGTTTCACATCACACAAAGTGAGTGTGTAAGGCATTGGTGTTGGCGTGTTGTCCTAGCATCAACTGAAAGATGACTTGGAGAATGTGTTGTTCACTTTGGTAATGTTCCCATTGTAAAGAGTATGCATGAACTTTTCCAAATCTTGGACAAGTGATTTTCTCTTAAACCTCCGAGCTTCAGAAATGATTTCTTTGACAAACTCAGCGTGAACTTTCACCCCTCCCTGTACAGTCTTTAGCTGCTCAAACAATTTCTTAAAATCTGTGGATAGAAAAACAAATACTTTATGTTGAGACAACTTTTAAATGTGAATCAGTTTGTGAGGGGAAAAAAAAAATATAGGAAAGGGGACATAACTATCAAACTTATAACTAACTATATGATGCACATATTACACATTGCTACCTAACAAATGTTTGCATTACTCTATATTTAAAAAATTGAAGGCAATTAGAAAGAAAAGTGTCACGACACTCTCAATTTAATGACTACTTTGAGATATTAGATTTAGTAAGATACTTACTTTTGCCTGGTTTCTTAACTTCTTTGGTTATCAACCTTTTTAATTGCCGGTTGAAACTCCAAACCTGCTGCTCCTTTTTGTTGCCAATAAAACTGTCAGTCAGTATGTCAGTCAGTCTGTCCTCGACAAGAGCATTAACCCCAGTGTGATCAGAGAGGCCATTCTCACTTGGAGTTGTGTTGGTGCTTGGCTGAGAAGAGTTCACATGATTTAACACAGAGGAACTATCTTCATTGTCACTAGACAAGCTGGCAGAGTCATCATCTGAATCTGTAATTATCTGTAACGGTGTTTCATCTGACAAACAAACAAAATGGATTATGCATAGTGGAAACAGAAGCGAAAAAACTCTAAAAACTAAGAAGAAGAAAATTCTTACCTTCAAATTCAGAATCTGACACAGATGATGGTGCTGGACTAGCAGGTGGTGTGATGGAAGAAACAGATGGTCGTCTATAAGGTATGTCTCGAGGCAATGGACCTTAAACAAAAAAATATTTTTAATTAAATTTAGCTGGCAATGCTATGCCAGTACCACTTCATTTAAGGTACTTGTGATATATTTTACCTGGCTTTCTTTTACGATGTGGAGAATTGGGGGGACTTTCTGGTGCTGATCTTTTTCTTGGGGAATTTCCTATCACAATAGCTTCTTCAGCTTCATCAACTGTCAGCTTTAAAAAAATATTTAAATTGTTAATTTAAAGTCCACAATAAAGTAATAAGCAAAGAACAATGACAGTCTCATCATAACATTGACAAACTACCTGTTTGTTCACTTTGAATGGATTGCCAAACATATGTAGCCTGGTGGGTGTGCTCTCTAACTCCCTGAGGGCTGGCGGCTGTTTCTTTAACACTTCTTGATAATTGCCCATCTGACTGATAGGAACCCGGTGCCTTTCATCTACAGAGATGGATTAATCATTGAAGTAAAAGGCATTCATTTATAAAAGCAAGACCAATAGTTATTTATAAAGGAAAACCAATAATCATTTTTTCTCTTTAAGCTAAATGTTTACCAAGGTCAATAAGAGATTCAGAATTGATGGATGTTCTCAAGAAGTTGTTTCTCATTCGGCTGATCTGATCAATCAGACTTTTTCGAGGTATATCATATGGATTTCTGAAAGACATGAGGTAGATGGTGACTACACTTTTAATAGGAAGGAAGATGCTAGTTGACTTAACACAAGTATAAGCTGTTATCAATAAATATACCTATAAAACTGTGGTTTTACATCTAAGTCTTCAACGGCCAATGTAAAACCACTGTAGTCATGCTGAAGTTCTTGCTTCAGACTTGCAATATTTCCTCCCAGATTGGCCAGCAACTGATTAAAATCTTTCCTCTGAAGTATTGATGTTTTGCTCCTATACCAAATATAAAGCAGTTTTTTTTGTTAAATTACATTTTGAATTACAAAATCAAGAAGAATAAACATTTAGTAAGACTAAGCCATTTGAAGACGAACCTCGAGTTCACTTTAATCCCTTCATGCCGAGATGGCTTTTGTCCAATTGAGGCATTCAGTCTGTCCATCTCTATTCTGGCCTAGAAATTTTCAAATAGTTTGATTAAAATGTTGGTTAAGATTTTTTTTAATTGTAATTCTGATCAGTCAAATCTATTTTCAAGCCATTCACGTGAACTCACCTGATTCTTCAACTTTTTCAGATAGGTTATAACACTGTAACTAAGGCAATTGTCCATATTGTCAGAAACTAGATTCGGTGCACCCATTCGAGCTAAAGCTCTGCGAAGATTCTGAAGAGGGGAGGGGGAAAAAATCAGCTTTAGAAGTTAATTGCACAAATGAGTGATAACGAATTATTAAAACCAAACAGGTGTTATACTCACTGGTGCATAATACCCTGGCATAGTTTTCAGATAATTCTCAAACCTCTGTCGCCATTGCTGATTGGGCTTTAAATTGTGAACTTTGAACAGTTCATCTGTGAAAAACATTTGATTTATTAGCAACAGAGCAAAATATTGAGACACATCCAACACAATCATTCTGTCAACTAAAAATAATTGAAAAAAATAAAATAAACATAGCTTTACCTAACAAAGGCAATAAAACAGGGTAATTGTAAGGCATCACAAAGAGATTAACTGTTGTCAGAGAACTGCTGGCCTTCAAATAGCCAAATGGATGATAGATCTCACTAAACTTTGAGCTATTGGCAACAAAAACCTGAAAAGGACAAATACATTGTTAATACAATATAGTATTTCAGAAAAAAAATCCAACTGAAGCCAAGGTGTACACAACTGGTAACTATATCACACACCTGCCAGCAAGTATTGGGCTGCCTTCTCTCCAGTATATACTGTGTCAGCGGTGAGGGCTCCAACTCATACTTATCAAATGGTAAATTCTCTATCACCAGTGGGTCCGAAGGTTGGCAGGAAAACTGAACAATGGGATGAGCTGTACGAGGGGGCTAAAAAAAATAAGTTTGTTAGCTGAATTCAAATTTTAAAACTAAATAAATACCAAGATGTAAAAGAGAACTACAATGTAAAATTCATTTCATTATTTTCTGTTTTATTTACCAGTGTTGGACTTGTGATATCTGGCCAGTAACCTTCAGGTATTGGCCAGTGGCCAGTACAGTGACCTTTTTGTGCTGAGCGAGGCACATAAATTAGTTTACGACAGCTGTGCCATGCTGTGGACTGGGGTTGGTTTAGATGGTTGGCAGTCTTTTTATCTTCAGCGCCATCAATCTGTATTGGTCGATTGATATCCAGGTTTTCTAATGGAAAATAAGTAACAGATAAATTAGTTGCACAAAAACAAACACAATTTTAATAAAAAGCTGGTGAAGTTTGATTCATTTTTTTCACCCTCAAGATTTACCTTTAGCACTTCCATTCCCTTCTGGGTCCATACGAATCGAGTCATTAATTGGTGGCGGGTCAGGGCCAAACTTCTCAAAATTGATGACAACTCCACACTGGACTTTTTGTACAAGAGACTCGACTGCAGCATTTAGCATCTTCTGGCTATACACTGCATATGATCTTCCTGAAGAAAAAAAAATTATCAAAATTCACTAATCAAATAATAATAATAATGTACAACATTTTTTTTAAATGTTGTCACAAATATTCTAATATTCATACGCATCTTAGATGCTGACTGCAGATTTCGAGAAAAGAATCCTAGCAATGGAACTAAGATGCTACAGAAAGATCCTACGTGTCACAAAGACTGCATCATGAATGAAGAGATTAGAAACAGGATTAATACAGCAATTGGACTCCAAGATGACCCGCTAACCACTGTCAAAAAACAAACTCAAAACCTTCCTTCAGGGGACAGAACCAGGAAGAAGAGGAAGAAAGGAAGTGATGGGGAGACATCAAGAATGGACAGGCCTGTCATTGAATGAAATTCTAAGGCAAAGGACAAAGAAGAATGGAGAAAGACAGTTGACAGATCTTGTGTGGTGCCCCAACGGTTCAACAGACTAAGGAGTAGGTGAAGACACCTGCAATTCCAAAAAAAAAAAAAAAGGTTCTCACCTCCTGTTACTTCACACATGACATCAATGGCAGTGTTCTCTGCAGAGGGTATAAAGGGGAAGGCTGACACATCAGGTGGAACACTCGCAGGAAGCCTCATGACCACACTGAAGATTCTCTGGTCCCAGCGGAATGGTTCTTTAGTCAGCTCAGCTCCAGGTATACCAGAGTTCATAGGAAGATTCAACTAGATAAAACATAAGACCCAACATGTACTAAGATGCAATGTTCATAAAAAAAAGAAAAAAAAAGCCATTACTCTAGAAGCCCAATGTTTCCTATAACTTTACCTCTGTTTGTATTCCATTAGGCGTTGTCAAGTGTCCACCATCAGTTATCACAATGATAATTGTAGACTCGTTGTAAAATGGACTACGTCCCTATTTAGGTGGAGAAGAAAATGTCATTTATTAGTAAATGTGCTCTTTGATTTGTTATTAGCTGTTAAATGACTAAATAAAAAGACAATGTCCACAACCACTTGTGTTCTAAAAAAAAATGTAGTTACCTGACCATATGTATCTATGCCACTGGTCATTCTATTTAGATTGAGTAAATCAAAGGCATGTTTCAAAGATGGACCTAAAGATGACAATCCTGATGCTTTCAAGTTTTTAAGTTCCGAAGCAAAAGTCATGTGACTTTCTTTCCAGCCAGCCTAAGTAAAGGCAAAAAAAAATTTAGACTTCAAAAATGGACAACTAATTTGTTCTTATGTATATCTAATATGCAATGTTAAAAGAACCATTAAAAATATTAAGAATGCTATACAGTACCAGTTAAATAGCTTAATAGCTCATTGTATGTTTTTTTTTATAACTAGATCTATTATTTGTAGTAATTATCAATTGATAGCATTAATTTTAAGGAGTTTTTTCCAGGAATAGTAGCTACCACAATATTAATTAATGATGATGATATCTAAATGTAATCACATTACAACTTGAGTCTAGATATATCTATATATAATAAATATATATTAATAATATAACAGAGACAAGACTATTTTAGATTTTTAGTTCAAGTATTTTCTATGACACATTAGATTTTTTAAAAAGTATTTTCCTTTTAATAAATTAATGTATAGATTTTTCCTTTCAAAGAAGTGCTGTGCTATTGTAAACCACAAATCAGCTGGAGAAAATTTAGTCTGTGACCTATAACCTGGGCTACACACTTGACCTCGTTGCTGGGTTAAGATTTAACCCTACCCAGCATTCCCTGTATTGAGGGCAAAATGGCGACCACCATAGCAAACGGATAAATTGACAAGGGAAGATGTTACATTTTACTCAATGTCATGCAAAACAATGGGCCAAACACATCATTTTACGAGATTATATTTCGAAGAACTATCCGATAAACAACTTTAGTTTTTTTTTGTGGTCGGAAAGCGATGTTTCCTTTTACCTTCACATTCGCTGGAGGATCTTCGAAAGTCAGAAGCATGTAACGGTCCCATCTACTGCTCCCATCGCGGGATCGGCTCTAAAAGATGAGAAATGAAAAAGAAAAAAAATCACTAACCTGAACAAATTCAAACTTAAAATTTTTACAAAATTTAGTCTTAACACGTTTTGTCTTTCGTTATTTGTTTGTTTTGGTTCCATGTTTGTTTACCTTCATAAAATTTTCAACTGCTGCTTTGGCTACATCAATCAATGCTGTTCCTAAATAAGTACGTTGATTCATAGACGCACTAGTGTCTACAAGAAAGAGGATGATAGTCATTACGGTCAATTTAATTAATTAATGACCCTTAATTTGGTACCGACCGCGAATAAAAGCGGAATTTTCGCATTAATGCGACGATACCCTCCCTACTAGACTGACGCAGATCGACTGACTGCTACGAGGAGCAGCCAGCACGCCACGAAATTTTGCACACGTGACCCCATAGCAAAAATTGTTTTCATTGGCCGGTATTCTAAGCAGGGAGTATTGCTTTGTTGTTTTTATCAGGTCTTTACAATTTTGTACAAAGAAAAAATTCGATTTCATCTTTTTTATTTCTGGCTTGAGATTTACTATTTTTTTGAGAAATAAATCTAAACTACAGCATTCAAACAAAATAAAGAAAATTGGATAATAACTTTGAATTGCAACGCTCACAACAAAAGGGAGACCACATATCAATCAGGAAATGGCATCGGCGTTGTACTGTAAACACTAAGTACTATTAAGTTATCAATAACGTCCATCGTTTATTGACAATAAACACATTTTCTTAGTGCTAACCGCTATGCTGTTGTTTTTAAAGTTTTAATTTATAAAGTAGTTATTTATTTTGCGGCCTATCTTAATATTTAGGCCCAACATTAAGAATAGGCCTACTAACAATAATTTGAATTAATTAGATCTAGCTTAATATAATTTAGAATAGTGCACTTGTTAAAATTGCAGATATTTTTTTCTTCTAAATATTACATACTGAAAACTTACAGTTATGTTTCTAAATAAAACAGGCCTAAACATTGGGGGAAAAAATTCCTTTAATCGCTCTCACCAGATCTGTGAGATATTTTAATGTTACCATACTTTTAGGGTTTGTACAGTAAAAGGCTCTTACATATTTTTTTCTCCACTGAGCACACAGCACATTTCGCAAGTGGGCGACCGATTGATACTTTCTGTGGTTTAAACGAGGCTGCGACTACTGCTAGGATAACTACTGCTTTCTAAATTCGACTAGATATCGTCACCTCCTTAATAAATCTTATTAAAAATTATTATTAAAGCGTAATTCGTATTATTTTACTTTTACATGTTGAACTGGCATTGACTTTCTGTGTTCATAAAGGCTTTTCACATTTAGATCATGTATTTTTGTCACAGAAATATTAGTTTCATCTTAGGCTTGAAGACAGAAAAAAATGAAGCATTTGTAGGGACAATATTGAGATCTAGATCTATATGATAGATAGACATTAGTTTGTTTACCCTTGGGGCCTAGGAGGTTCTTGCATATTGTTGTAAAGCAAAAACAATAAGTAATTTGAAATAGGTGACTTCTGAGTCTAGTTATCGGTACTTCGGCAGCAAGGAAAACAAATTTGAGAGAGGGCATTTATTCTTTTTCTTCAGTAATGGGGGTCGAAAAGTAAACTTTAAAAAAAATGTGTGTGTGTGTATTTAGTGAACTATTCTGCTTTGTTAGTTCGTATATTTCAATATTTTACAAAGAATTACTTCAAGCACAAAATAAGCCCCATTAGGTAGTTTAGGATAGGAAACGAAAACTGGAGAAAAAAACCCAATCAAAACCAGTCTTCTACCTCGCGCCGCTCACACACGCCACAATTCACGTTGTTGCCTCTCTTTCATACCAAGACTGCCTGAGACATTCACGTAATCACCACCAGCAGACGTCTGCTTGCATCATTAGCTAACCACTTCACACACACACAGACTTAATTATTTTTCATTATTATTTATCACAGTCGTGCAGAAGGGGCCTACAAATACTTTTACAGCACCATTCATTGTGCTGTTATTTTGTACTACTTTGGTACCATGAACAAAATCACTGCTGTAGGATTATGGACAAAATCACTGCTTTGGTACCATGAACAAAATCACTGCTTTGGTACCATGAACAATATCACTGCTTTGGTTCCATGAACAAAATCGCCTTTCGAGGCGGACTGTTGTTTTCCGTAACGTAGCGCTACATCAAAGGTAGCCGCAGCGTCAAAGATGGATACCGTCTGCTCGCTGTCGTCGTCTGCTTGACCTTCACCTCGGTCTGAGATGTCAGGGTCTTTCAAAAGCATTTCAACTATCTGATGATCCGTTAAAATTTCATGATCGTTGTCTTCAGCTTAAAAATAAACTATGCTTATCACTAAATTAGGAGGCGCGGTGGCTGAGCGGTAAAGCGCTTGGCTTCCGAACCGAGGGTTCAAATCCTTGAGAAGACTGGGATTTTAAATTTCGGGATCTTGGGGCGCCTCTGAGTCCACCCAGTTCTAATGAGTACCTGACATTAGTAGGGTAAAAGTAAAGGTGGTTGGTCGTTGTGCTGGCCACATGATACCCTCGTTAACTTAGGCCACAGAAAAAGATGACCTTTACATCATCTGCCCTATAGACCACAAGGTCTTAAAAGGGGAACTTTACTACTTTTTTTTAATCACTAAATCATGTACCAGTTTGTGCATGTATTTCATAAATATGTTAATTTTAGTCCTAATTTCACTTTATTTATTTATTTATTTATTTCGATGTAGTTTTCTATATTGATGTTATGTTATACTTATATATAGGGTGCGTCAAAAAATGTATACACACTTTGAACTGTCATAGACAATTTATTTCCCGTTCTACAATGCACAATTTCTGTGAGAAAGTAATGTTATGCTTCTTCAACAAATTGCAGCAGTGGCAAGGAAGTAACTGCAACATGGCGGACGTGCGTTTGGGTTTTGATGAGTGGACGCACGAGCATACCTGGATCACAATGTGCCAGGCCAGTGGATAGGACGCAGGGGACCAATCGAGTTTCCTGCACGCTCTCCAGACCTAACACCGCTGGATTTCTTTTTATGGGGCACTGTTAAAGATGAGGTGTACAAACGTAAACTACGTCACCTGGACACACTGTGTCTGCGGTGGGCGCAGAAATCTCAGTGGACACTTTGGTACGATGCACGGAATCAGTGTTGACTCGTATACAGCAATGTATTGATGGTGTATGCCACCAGTTTGAACATTACTCACAGTAATCATATTTATTTTTTCCAATTAGACATTAAATTTGCGTTGTAAAACGGGAAATAAATTGTCTATGACAGATCAAAGTGTGTATACATTTTTTTGTGTTGTTTGTACATGCCAATGTTGTTTGTTGAAAATGTTATCTATGTACCTGGTATCGCGTCAGTGTATGTGTATAGGGTTATTGTCTAAAATGTATCTCAGTTTTTGTTGAAACAACGATGATTCTGCCATATGTTGGACTGTCGATAGAAAAAGAAGGATGTTAATAGCCTACTTGTTATGTTTGAGTTACAGCCACGGGAAGTACTGCATTTGAGTTGCATTTCTTTGTCATTGCTAGTTATGTATCCTTGGCTGTGAGCAAGCAGTTCTGCCCAAGATGGCGTCGTATGATGTATGAATTAAATGTGTACGACCCAAAATTGTTGTTTTGATGCTTCAGTATTAATCAACACCAAAATATTTGTTGATCCGAAATGAGTCTTGTCCCTTTCGGGACTCAACTGTATTATACCCTCTGGCGTGTTGGCTGAGTGGTGAAGCGCTTGGCTTCCGAAACGAGCTAGGGGTCCCGAGTTCGAATCCCGGAGAAGACTATGGTATTGAATTTCGGGTTTTGTAAGGCACTCCTGAGTGCACCCAATTCAAATAGGTACCTGACATTAGTAGGTTTGTCGTTGTACTGGCCACATGACACACTCGTTAACGGTGGGCTACAGAAACAGATGACCTTTACATCATCTGCCCTATAGATAGCAAAGTCTGAAAAGGAAACTTTGCATATTAGTGAATATATATGTTTCGTTGTTAAAACACAATGTAGGCTCAAAATGTCTAGAGAACAAAATACTCATACAAATCAAGAGCTATAAATGCTAACTAAATATGTTTTATGACAGGTGAGCCTTGAATCTTTTTGAATAGAGCGAAGTATATAGTGAAAACTTCCTGTTCTTCATGGAGACTTTTGGTCTGAGTTCTGAAAAGGCGCGAAAGCGTAAGTTTTGAGAGGGAAAACGCAGCACAGCCAGAAGAGACGAGTTCCAGTCCATAGATCTCAGGGACATATCAAGTGATCAGTTCATTAAGAACGTTTCATCATCCCAGATGCACTGATAGCAAAGTGTGGCCACCTTGTCATCGATTCCTGCTCTCTCCTGGGTTGGGAAAGGGGGAGGGGGGGAGAGAGGGAGGGAGCCCACGACAAGTAATTCACAGACATCTGGTTCAACGACGATTCGTTACCGACAGTTGGTTCACGTGACAATTGGATTACACACAACCGGTTCACTAAGCTCAACAAAAATGAAGGGAAAAAAATTAGATGAAAATGGTCTTCACATCAGGTATATGTTGCTGTGTAATCCCTATTTTGTCATAATATTCATCTTCTAAACATTTGTGTGTGCACACTGTACTGTGCTAGAACAATGAACTCATAGATTTCGATCTCGTTCCTAAATAGCTGTCTTCGTCTTTGTTTTGCCGGTGGAAATCCGTCCGACTGCCACAATGAGGAGCCTTTTGGAAAAGAAGAATATGTTCCCGTCATTTACTCATTTTGATTTCACATACCTGTCTTATATACTCTTTGACTAAGACCTGTCTTATATACTCTTTGACAAAGACCTGTCTTATATACTCTTTGACTAAGACCTGTCTTATATACTCTTTGACTAAGACCTGTCTTATATACTCTTTGACTAAGACCTGTCTTATATACTCTTTGACTAAGACCTGTCTTATATACTCTTTGACTAAGACATGTCTTATATACTCTTTGACTAAGACCTGTCTTATATACTCTTTGACTAAGACCTGTCTTATATACTCTTTGACTAAGACCTGTCTTATATACTCTTTGACAAAGACCTGTATTATATACTCTTTGACAAAGACCTGTCTTATATACTCTTTGACTAAGACCTGTCTTATATACTCTTTGACTAAGACCTGTCTTATATACTCTTTGACTAAGACCTGTCTTACATAGCCTACACTTTGATTAAGACCTGTCTTATATACACTTTGATTAAGACCTGTCTTATATACACTTTGATTAAGACCTGTCTTACATACAGTTTGATTAAGACCTGTCTTATATACACTTTGATTAAGACCTGTCTTATATACAGTTTGATTAAGACCTGTCTTACATACACTTTGATTAAGACCTGTCTTATATACAGTTTGATTAAGACCTGTCTTATATACACTTTGATTAACACCTGTCTTATATACACTTTGATTAAGACATGGCTTTCATATACTTTGATTAAGACCTGTCTTATATACACTTTGATTAAGACCTGTCTTATATACACTTTGATTAAGACCTGTCTTATTTTCACTTTGATTTCACATACCTGTCTTAAATACACTTTGATTAAGACCTGTGTTATACACTTTGATTAAGATCTGTCTTATATACACTTTGATTAAGACCTGTCTTATATAGCCTACACTTTGATTAAGACCTGTCTTATATACACTTTGATTAAGACCTGTCTTACATACACTTTGATTAAGACCTGTCTTACATACACTTTGATTAAGACCTGTCTTATATACAGTTTGATTAAGACCTGTCTTATATACACTTTGATTAACACCTGTCTTATATACACTTTGATTAAGACCTGGCTTTCATATACTTTGATTAAGACCTGTCTTATATACACTTTGATTAAGACCTGTCTTATATACACTTTGATTAAGACCTGTCTTATTTTCACTTTGATTTCACATACCTGTCTTAAATACACTTTGATTAAGATCTGTCTTATATACACTTTGATTAAGACCTGTCTTATATAGCCTACACTTTGATTAAGACCTGTCTTATATACACTTTGATTAAGACCTGTCTTACATACACTTTGATTAAGACATGTCTTATATACACTTTGATTAAGACCTGTCTTATATACACTTTGATTAAGACCTGTCTTATATTCACTTTGAAATTCACATACCTGTCTTACATACACTTTGATTAAGACCTGTCTTATATACACTTTGATTAAGACCTGTCTTAAATACACTTTGATTAAGATCTGTCTTAAATACACTTTGATTAAGACCTGTCTTATATACACTTTGATTAAAACCTGTCTTACATACACTTTGATTTAAGACCTGTCTTTCTTTGGTCCTCTTTTTCTTGTACATGTTCCGGATGTTCCGTCGTATTTGAAGATGATTACATTCAAGCCCAAACTTACCACAAATCGGCAGAGATGGCGGCGTCTAGGGTTCGAACCCGGGACCATCCGACGACAGTCCAGAGCGCATACCACATGTCCATCCAGGTCTTTATCGTAAGGTATAACGTTTTAACCGGAACTTTTCTGAAACTTGTGCTTCGCTGCATGAGCCTTGCATGTGATTTAATAAACTATCGATCAGAGTCAGTATCAGGAAGCCTTTCCTAAGCCTCTTAAAAGTTTTCTTTTTTTTTTTTTAGCAAACTCTGAATTAATAAAATAGACGAAGAAATCCCCCTCCTTAATTAAGCTGATATATTGGCTAGGCCTACTTCCTTCCCCGCTCTCAAACACCCCCCGCCCCCCTTCCCTTGGGCTGCAATTACCACAACCTGACAATACTTTGAGATATTTTCCTCCAAATCACATGCAGAGACGAAGCAGAAATATTGTTGGCCATATCTCAAGTAGCAGCATCCAGCTGGGCATTCTTGTAATAACAGTTTTTTTTTTAAGTTTTTTTTTTTTAAGCATTTGGTGTAATCGGATTTTCGTCTAATGCTAGACATGTGTTGGTTGTAACTATGTGACCAACAATAAAAACAACGAACAAAATGGATAGAAAGTTCCTATTTCAATCACCACATGATGCTAGAACAAAATGTGACTAATTGCCACTATCTCTTTTTCTCTCCCGGTCATTCCTTTTTTCTCCGTTCTCTTTATCTTCCCCTCTCTCTTTCCACTTCGGCATCTTTTTCTCTTTCCTTCTCTCTTTCAATTTCCCCCTCTCTCTCTCTCCATCTCTTCCCCCCCTCTCTCTCTCTCTCTCTCTCTCACTCTCCGTCTCTTCCCCCTCTCTCTCTCTCTCTCTCTCACTCTCCATCTCTTCCCCCTCTCTCTCTCTCTCTCACTCTCCGTCTCTTCCCCCCCTCTCTCTCTCTCTCTCTCTCACTCTCCGTCTCTTCCCCCTCTCTCTCTCTCTCTCTCTCACTCTCCATCTCTTCCCCCTCTCTCTCTCTCTCTCACTCTCCGTCTCTTCCCCCCCTCTCTCTCTCCATCTCTTCCCCCCCTCTCTCTCTCACTCTCCGTCTCTTCCCCCTCTCTCTCTCTCACTCTCCGTCTCTTCCCCCCTCTCTCTCTCTCTCTCTCTCTCACTCTCCGTCTCTTCCCCCCCTCTCTCTCTCTCTCACTCTCCATCTCTTCCCCCTCTCTCTCTCTCTCTCACTCTCCATCTCTTCCCCCTCTCTCTCTCTCTCACTCTCCATCTCTTCCCCCCTCTCTCTCTCACTCTCCGACTCTTCCCCCCCTCTCTCTCTCACTCTCCGACTCTTCCCCCCTCTCTCTCTCACTCTCCGACTCTTCCCCCCTCTCTCTCTCACTCTCCGACTCTTCCCCCCCCTCTCTCTCTCTCTCTCTTCCCACCTCTCTCTCACTCTCCGACTCTTCCCCCCCCTCTCTCTCTCTTCCCACCTCTCTCTCACTCTCCGACTCTTCCCCCCTCTCTCTCTCACTCTCCGACTCTTCCCCCCCCCTCTCTCTCTCTCTTCCCACCTCTCTCTCACTCTCCGACTCTTCCCCCCCCTCTCTCTCACTCTCCGACTCTTCCCCCCCCTCTCTCTCTCTTCCCCCCCCTCTCTCTCTCTCTCTTCCCACCTCTCTCTCTCTCTCCGACTCTTCCCCCCCCCCTCTCTCTCTCTCTCTTCCCACCTCTCTCTCTCTCTCCGACTCTTCCCCCCCTCTCTCTCTCTCTCTTCCCACCTCTCTCTCTCTCTCCGACTCTTCCCCCCCCCTCTCTCTCTCTCTCTTCCCACCTCTCTCTCTCTCTCCGACTCTTCCCCCCCCTCTCTCTCTCTCACTCTCCGACTCTTCCCCCCCCTCTCTCTCTCTCTTCCCCCCCTCTCTCTCTCTCTCTTCCCACCTCTCTCTCTCTCTCCGACTCTTCCCCCCCCCTCTCTCTCTCTCTCTTCCCACCTCTCTCTCTCTCTCCGACTCTTCCCCCCCTCTCTCTCTCTCTCTTCCCACCTCTCTCTCTCTCTCCGACTCTTCCCCCCCCTCTCTCTCTCTCTCTTCCCACCTCTCTCTCTCTCTCCGACTCTTCCCCCCCCTCTCTCTCTCTTCCCCCCCCTCTCTCTCTCTCTCTTCCCACCTCTCTCTCTCTCTCTCTTCCCACCTCTCTCTCACTCTCCGACTCTTCCCCCCCCTCTCTCTCTCTTCCCCCCCCCCCCTCTCTCTCTCTCTTCCCCCCCCTCTCTCTCTCTCTCTTCCCACCTCTCTCTCACTCTCCGACTCTTCCCCCCCCTCTCTCTCTCTCTCCGACTCTTCCCCCCCCTCTCTCTTCCCCCCCCCTCTCTCTCTCTCTCCGACTCTTCCCCCCCCCTCTCTCTCTCTCTCTTCCCACCTCTCTCTCACTCTCCGACTCTTCCCCCCCCTCTCTCTCTCTCTCCGACTCTTCCCCCCCCCTCTCTCTCTCTCTCCGACTCTTCCCCCCCCTCTCTCTCTCTCTCCGACTCTTCCCCCCCCTCTCTCTTCCCCCCCCCTCTCTCTCTCTCTCCGACTCTTCCCCCCCCTCTCTCTCTCTCTCTCCGACTCTTCCCCCCCCCTCTCTCTCTCTCTTCCCACCTCTCTCTCTCTCTCCGACTCTTCCCCCCCTCTCTCTCTCTCTCTCCGACTCTTCCCCCCCCTCTCTCTTCCCCCCCCCTCTCTCTCTCTCTCCGACTCTTCCCCCCCCCTCTCTCTCTCTCTCCGACTCTTCCCCCCCCTCTCTCTTCCCCCCCCCCTCTCTCTCTCTCTCCGACTCTTCCCCCCCCCTCTCTCTCTCTCTCTCCGACTCTTCCCCCCCCCCTCTCTCTCTCTCTCTTCCCACCTCTCTCTCTCTCTCCGACTCTTCCCCCCCTCTCTCTCTCTCTCCGACTCTTCCCCCCCCTCTCTCTCTCTCTCCGACTCTTCCCCCCCCTCTCTCTCTCTTCCCCCCCCTCTCTCTCTCTCTCTTCCCCCCCCCCTCTCTCTCTCTCTTCCCACCTCTCTCTCACTCTCCGACTCTTTCCCCCCTCTCTCTCTCTTCCCCCCCCTCTCTCTCTCTCTCTTCCCACCTCTCTCTCACTCTCCGACTCTTCCCCCCCCTCTCTCTCTCTCTCCGACTCTTCCCCCCCCTCTCTCTCTCTTCCCCCCCCCTCTCTCTCTCTCTCTTCCCACCTCTCTCTCACTCTCCGACTCTTCCCCCCCCTCTCTCTCTCTTCCCACCTCTCTCTCACTCTCCGACTCTTCCCCCCCCCTCTCTCTCTCTCTCTTCCCACCTCTCTCTCACTCTCCGACTCTTCCCCCCCTCTCTCTCTCTCTCTTCCCACCTCTCTCTCACTCTCCGACTCTCCCCCCCTCTCTCTCTCTCTCTTCCCACCTCTCTCTCACTCTCCGACTCTTCCCCCCCTCTCTCTCTCACTCTCCGACTCTTCCCCCCCTCTCTCTCTCACTCTCCGACTCTTCCCCCCCCTCTCTCTCTCTCTCTCTGACTCTTCCCCCCCCCCTCTCTCTCTCTTCCCACCTCTCTCTCACTCTCCGACTCTTCCCCCCCCTCTCTCTCTCACTCTCCGACTCTTCCCCCCCTCTCTCTCTCTCTCTTCCCACCTCTCTCTCACTCTCCGACTCTTCCCCCCCCTCTCTCTCTCACTCTCCGACTCTTCCCCCCCTCTCTCTCTCTCTCTTCCCACCTCTCTCTCACTCTCCGACTCTTCCCCCCCCCTCTCTCTCTCTCTTCCCACCTCTCTCTCACTCTCCGACTCTTCCCCCCCCCTCTCTCTCTCTCTTCCCACCTCTCTCTCACTCTCCGACTCTTCCCCCCCTCTCTCTCTCTCTCTTCCCACCTCTCTCTCACTCTCCGACTCTTCCCCCCCCCTCTCTCTCTCTTCCCACCTCTCTCTCACTCTCCGACTCTTCCCCCCCTCTCTCTCTCTCTCTTCCCACCTCTCTCTCACTCTCCGACTCTTCCCCCCCTCTCTCTCTCTCTCTTCCCACCTCTCTTTCACTCTCCGACTCTTCCCCCCCTCTCTCTCTCTCTCTTCCCACCTCTCTCTCACTCTCCGACTCTTCCCCCCCTCTCTCTCTCACTCTCCGACTCTTCCCCCCCTCTCTCTCTCTCTCTTCCCACCTCTCTTTCACTCTCCGACTCTTCCCCCCCCCTCTCTCTCTCTCTTCCCACCTCTCTCTCTCTCTCTTCCCCCCCTCTCTCTCTCTCTCTTCCCACCTCTCTTTCACTCTCCGACTCTTCCCCCCCTCTCTCTCTCTCTCTTCCCACCTCTCTTTCACTCTCCGACTCTTCCCCCCCTCTCTCTCTCTCTCTTCCCACCTCTCTCTCACTCTCCGACTCTTCCCCCCCCTCTCTCTCTCACTCTCCGACTCTTCCCCCCCCCTCTCTCTCTCTCTTCCCACCTCTCTCTCACTCTCCGACTCTTCCCCCCCCTCTCTCTCTCACTCTTCGACTCTTCCCCCCCCTCTCTCTCTCACTCTCCGACTCTTCCCCCCCCTCTCTCTCTCACTCTCCGACTCTTCCCCCCCTCTCTCTCTCTCTCTTCCCACCTCTCTCTCACTCTCCGACTCTTCCCACCTCTCTCTCTCACTCTCCGACTCTTCCCCCCCCTCTCTCTCTCACTCTCCGACTCTTCCCCCCCCTCTCTCTCTCTCTCTTCCCACCTCTCTCTCACTCTCCGACTCTTCCCCCCCCTCTCTCTCTCACTCTCCGACTCTTCCCCCCCCTCTCTCTCTCTTCCCCCCCCCTCTCTCTCTCTTCCCACCTCTCTCTCACTCTCCGACTCTTCCCCCCCTCTCTCTCTCTCTCTTCCCACCTCTCTCTCACTCTCCGACTCTTCCCCCCCCTCTCTCTCTCACTCTCCGACTCTTCCCCCCCCTCTCTCTCTCTCTCTTCCCACCTCTCTTTCACTCTCCGACTCTTCCCCCCCTCTCTCTCTCTCTCTTCCCACCTCTCTTTCACTCTCCGACTCTTCCCCCCCCTCTCTCTCTCTCTTCCCACCTCTCTTTCACTCTCCGACTCTTCCCCCCCTCTCTCTCTCTCTCTTCCCACCTCTCTTTCACTCTCCGACTCTTCCCCCCCTCTCTCTCTCTCTTTTCCCACCTCTCTCTCACTCTCCGACTCTTCCCCCCCTCTCTCTCTCTCTCTTCCCACCTCTCTCTCACTCTCCGACTCTTCCCCCCCTCTCTCTCTCTCTTTTCCCACCTCTCTCTCACTCTCCGACTCTTCCCCCCCTCTCTCTCTCTCTCTTCCCACCTCTCTCTCACTCTCCGACTCTTCCCCCCCTCTCTCTCTCTCTTTTCCCACCTCTCTCTCACTCTCCGACTCTTCCCCCCCTCTCTCTCTCACTCTCCGACTCTTCCTTCCCCTCTCTCTCTCTTCCCACCTCTCTCTCACTCTCCGACTCTTCCCACCTCTCTCTCACTCTCCGACTCTTCCCCCCCTCTCTCTCTCTCTCTTCCCACCTCTCTCTCACTCTCCGACTCTTCCTTCCCCTCTCTCTCTTTTCCCACCTCTCTCTCACTCTCCGACTCTTCCCACCTCTCTCTCACTCTCCGACTCTTCCCCCCCTCTCTCTCTCTCTCTTCCCACCTCTCTCTCACTCTCCGACTCTTCCCCCCCTCTCTCTCTCTCTTTTCCCACCTCTCTCTCACTCTCCGACTCTTCCCCCCTCTCTCTCTCACTCTCCGACTCTTCCTTCCCCTCTCTCTCTCTTCCCACCTCTCTCTCACTCTCCGACTCTTCCCCCCCTCTCTCTCTCTCTCTTCCCACCTCTCTCTCACTCTCCGACTCTTCCCCCCCTCTCTCTCTCACTCTCCGACTCTTCCCCCCTCTCTCTCTCTCTCTTCCCACCTCTCTCTCACTCTCCGACTCTTCCCCCCCTCTCTCTCTCTCTTCCCACCTCTCTCTCACTCTCCGACTCTTCCCCCCTCTCTCTCTCTCTCTTCCCACCTCTCTCTCACTCTCCGACTCTTCCCCCCCCTCTCTCTCTCTCTTCCCACCTCTCTCTCACTCTCCGACTCTTCCCCCCCCTCTCTCTCTCTCTTCCCACCTCTCTCTCACTCTCCGACTCTTCCCCCCCTCTCTCTCTCTCTCTTCCCACCTCTCTCTCACTCTCCGACTCTCTGTCTCTTCCCCGTCTTTTCTCCTATCTTTCCTCTCCCTCTTTCTTTCCACTATGTCTCCCTCCCTTCCGCTTTCTCTCTTTCCAGCCTCTCTCTCTTTTCCTCTCCCTTTCCCTCCGTCTTGGTTCACATACCTCTTAAAGTAATGACGTAAAACACCTCTTTAAAAAGACTCCTGCCAACAATGTTTTACCGAGTCTGAACAAGACCTACCAGTTAAGCCTCTTGTTGTACAGCAATAGGGAAGAAGCTGTGAACACACCAGAGAGTATAGGACAAGGTAACAGGAACAAGATGGAAAGAATGGCCCAGGACAGGGGACTGTGAAGATCTGGCGGCCCATACTCCAATAGGGGTAAAATCTGATTCTTACCCCATGCTGCCTGGTTCACATTGATGCAAATAGATTAACACGTAGACTGTGACTAAGCTAATTTTCTTAATAGATGGTGATCACAAAACTGAACGAATATTGACCTACCGATATATAAAAAATCCTGGTTACGCCCATTACCGTTTCTATAAACTTTATGTACATTTCAAGATATCTTCTGGAATATACTTCTAGATGGGGTTAACTTGTTCAACTTTTTCATGTTCAGAATAGTTCAGAAGCATTCCTGAAGACCCCCCGTCCTTGTGGAGACGGCATAGGCCTAAATAGGGATCTCGTTTGTTTAAGTGTAGCGCGAAGTTGTGTCTCCACGGATTGTTTATTATTTATTTTATATTCATTTAATTTTGTTCTCCAATTTAATTAAATACACTAGCCAAGCCTGGTCGGGATTAAAAGGCTTAATTTCCAAACAAAAAAAAAGGAAGAGCCAGTAACACGGGAAGCTACTCATTCGGGAAATGTAGGCTAGAGTGACGTAGTTTTTGTTATTTTTTTTAGTTCCTTACTGCTGTCAGAAATCAGATTGATCCGGAATCAAATGAAATTTCGCCACCTGGAGCCATTTTTTTTTTTTACTATTTTAATTTCATTTTTTAAAAATTCTTTCATTTTCTCCTCTGTAAAAAAAAAAAAAGATAAAAATAGATATTAAATTAAAACAATGCCAAGATAATGGTCAATCAATGGGAAAATATGGAAAACTTTCTGTTCAACTCTATTTCTGTACGTTGATCTGTAAAACTTTTTGTTCAACTCTATTTCTGTACATTGATCTGTAAAACTTTCTGTTCAACTCTATTTCTGTACATTGATCTATAAAACTTTCTGTTCAACTCTATTTCTGTACATTGATCTGTAAAACTTTCTGTTCAACTCTATTTCTGTACATTGATCTGTAAAACTTTCTGTTCAACTCTATTTCTGTACATTGATCTATAAAACTTTCTGTTCAACTCTATTTCTGTACATTGATCTGTAAAACTTTCTGTTCAACTCTATTTCTGTACATTGATCTGTAAAACTTTCTGTTCAACTCTCTGTAGGCTGCGTCTCTTTCTCTGTACATCTTTCTCTGTACATCTTTCTCTGTACATCTCTCTCTATACATATTTCTCTGTACATCTTTCTCTGTACATCTTTCTTTGTAAATCTCTATCTGTACATCTCTCTCTGTACATCTTTCTCTGTACATCTTTCTCTGTACATCTCTCTCTGTACATCTTTCTCTGTACATCTCTCTCTGTACCTATTTCTCTGTACATCTTTCTCTGTAAATCTCTCTCTGTACATCTCTCTCTGTACATCTATCTTTGTACATCTCTCTCTGTACATCTTTCTCTGTACATCTTTCTCTGTACATCTCTCTCTGTACATCTCTCTCTGTACATCTCTCTCTGTACATCTTTCTCTGTACATCTCTCTCTGTACATCTCTTTCTGTACATCTCTCTCTGTACATCTTTCTCTGCACATCTCTCTCTCTCTCTGTACATCTTTCTCTCTCTGTACATCTTTCTCTGTACATCTCTCTCTGTACATCTCTCTCTGTACATCTCTCTCTGTACATCTCTCTCTGTACATCTTTCTCTGTACATCTCTCTCTGTACAACTGGGATGACTGCCTGGTCATGTGTCATACATTCTGGACAGTCATCTCGATGGTCCTGGGTTCGAACCTTGCCAGCCCCCATTCTCCCGCCGCCCTGAAGGAGGTTACGGCCAGAATGTAATCATCTTCAACCATGGGCGCCCTCAGGATTTTTTTTTGCAGGGGGGTGCAAGTTGCCACCTATTTCTCAAAGTCGTAGCTTCAATTTTTTTTATCACAGAGAATATTAAAGTAAAGAATTGGTTCCCCCACGCCCCCCCCCCTTTACCTATGTGATATTAAGTTCACTGTAAATAATTGTTTCATGAAATAAAAAAATAACGTGAAAAAAATCTATTTATTGTTTATCCTTGCGGCCCGTGCATCCCGACGGTCAATCAAACAAAAAATGCAAGCCGGCGATGAACGCCTATCTGGTAGTTCTGATATTGTTCTGTGCGTTGCAATTCTTGAATCGTTTTAGGATGTAGACAAAACAGGTTGAACTGAGCATTAGTATTGCTTGAAAAGCCAGACGTTAATGAACGTTCATTAACTCTTTCTCTCCGTAATTATTTGCCACATTCTGATGGAATCAACGTTTGTATCGTCGGTTAGGAGAGAAAGAGTTAAGAAACTAACGGAATGTAAAGCCGTGTTCTGTCATAATCCGAAAATGCAAACATGTGGTTTTTGCTGGGTATATCTGTCGACTGCAAAGTCTCGGCAGCACCAACTCATTACCAAGTTTGTCTGCCAGCAGTGTAACCTTACTCAGGATGCCATCCCTGAAGTGTTCCTCAGCATGGTCAAGTTGGTTTTTGATTATGTCATTAATGTGCTGTTGAGCGGCCGCTTTTGCTAACATGAACAGACTGCAACATCAGGGAAACTGGTTCAAGACCATGTGAATAATTGACGTCAATTAAAAGTAAAGCGCTTGGCTTCCGAACCGGGGACCTAAGTTCGAATCCTGGTGAAAACTAGGATTTTTAATTTCGGGATCTTCGGGCGCCTCTGAGTCCACCCAGTTCTAATGGGTACCTGACATTAGTTGGGGAAAAGTAAAGGCGGTTGGTCGTTGTGCTGGCCACATGACACCCTTGTTAACCGTAGGCCACGAAACAGATGACCTTGACATCATCTGCCCTATAGACCACAAGGTCTGAAAGGGGAACTTTACTTTACTTACTTTTACTAAAAGACAAATCAGAAACACATGAGAAACAGGCACTGACATATGCAGAATGTCTGGTTTCACTTACAACCGTTTTTTTTTTTAAATACGCCAAACAGTCAAAGATCTTCTCAAAGTTGTGACTTAAAGCGCGAATTAATTCGTGTTTCTTTGTCCATCATGTCTCACACAAAAATAGATAAATTTAGCACCAACGCTCTCGCTTGAGACTGTTTCGGAAGATAGATAATCTTCTTGATGACACCAACAGCATTGCATATATCTGAAACGTCATTCAGGTTAATGATAACAAATTTAAGTCTGTGAGACGCGCAACGGACAAGGTCTGCTTTTGGATATTTTTCACGAATCCTAGCCTGAACACAGTTCTGAATGCTACCCATCACGGGGGCAGCCATCGTATAGCCTTGGCCGAGTAGTTTGTCCATGTCTAGACTGTACATAATGTTTTCGCTGACAATGACGTTAGACACAGGCAGTACATCTCTCTTAACAGAGACAAAACCATGAATTCTTCTCGAGTACACATCAATTCAGTGCCAGAAATGTCTGCATTTTCATTACCAAAATACCCAAAAAAACGCAGTTAATTCGTGCTGTTACTAGTACTCCGTCGATACAAATCAACGTTTTGACTCAGACTCATATCGTAAACTGGTGGACGCGTTTGACCTGCTATTGTATTAAGCGCTAACAATGACCGCAACTCCACAAGACGTAAATACATTTACCAAGATGACTGCACTCCTAAATCTTGTTCTTTTCCATATATCAAATCGAAAGACAGCTGGCAAGAATTTGTCCTCCAAGACAAAAAAACAACAACATACTTTTATCATATTCTAGGCCTTTACTAAAGATAATGATAACTATAATAGTGTGCAAGTGAAAACAAATCGTCACGACTAACATGCTATAGAATATTGAATTGCAAGCCTATAATAAAGCGCACATGGTCGGACATGAACTAGAGATTAGCCTATTCTAGTTTATTACAATAATAGCTTATCCTTATTAACTTTATTTCAGTGGAAACACTACATGTTAATTTGCTTCCTAGCAGAAGTTAATTGATTTGAAGGTGTAAAAAACTGGCGAAAATTTGGTTACTCAGAATACAGAGGGGTGCACGTACATGGTCAGCCATTAATTCCTGATAAGCCTAGGCTAGTCTACTTTAACTGTACTTCAGTCACCAGTGGAAGCACTACTTGTTGAGTTGTTAATTAGATTTTGATTGATCTGATGGTACTACAAAAATTGCTAGAATTTGGCTGCCCAGAATCCAGGGGGAAGGGTTGCAAGTGCACCCCCCTGCGGGCGCTCATGTCTTCAACTCTAAAGGAATATCCGATATATATAAGACAAAATGTACAAAAGTATCATTTGGAAAATTGTATATATTTGTAATCATATATACATATTCCAATAACCATCTCAATAAAATAAATCCCACACAACTCCCCCTTTGTAGACTCTGCGCCCACCCTTATGAAACCGTAAACCATATCCTTTTTGAATGCCCCTTCCTAATCCACCTTAGGCAGACCCTACTATCACTCCAGCCCAACATAACCAACACCCTGTACGGCAGTGCTGAACAAGTGAAGAAAACAGCAAACTATTTTTCCTTGGCACAGTCTTCAAAAGAAATGACAGCTCAGCACCAAAAAGTTGGCTAGAAGAAGAAGATCCACATCCCTAATTAAGTAGCATTTATTACCCTTATTTCGAAAATAGTTTAATTTTTGTTTTCATTGATTCATGTCTAGTCAGGTTCAATGTAGCCTATAATTGTGCAGTTTTAACTTGATCCGAGAATGGGAAATGGGAGAAAAAAAAACATGTTCAAACTTTTTACCAGACAGAGTGAGTTGATATATTATAAGCTTTGTAACAAAATATTTTTAAAAAATCATTTTAAAAAAAGCTTATCTGAAGCCACTGAGGGAGAAGAACTCCGTCCTTAAAATTATATCTTCTTCATTTCTACTGCGCGAGTCCGCTAATAGCCAAGTGACATTACAATTAAATACAATACACTTGTTAAGACTTTTGAAGAATTCAACTGGAATTTATTTACAGATGGGGAATGATCGTTTTGTCTCACTATCAGTCGTTTGCTTAGCAGTCTCTATCAATATTCTTCCTAAGCTCTAGCCATCTTGTTCTTCTCCCTGTACCCACATTCTGCAACGTCATTCGTCTACGTCACAGCTTTTACCGTCTTTAAAAACAATGCACAATATATTTATCAACAAAACTAACATAATCTCTAAACTAGGTCACTACACTACCAATAATGTAGAAGTTATTTTCTTTATTTGATATTAAACAAAATAATTAAGTACCAATAATTAATTGACTAATTTGAGTATTTCTGTTTATTGATTCATGTTTTGTTAGCTACAATAAATAATTGTTTAAAGTTTCAACTTGATCGGAGAATGCGTGAGGGAGAAATAGCGTTGACAATAATTTAAAGGGACTCTGTGTCATTTTACGTCTCGAGAGAAAATCTTTTCCCTTTGCAACTTCTTGTGTGACTAAAGAGACCAATTCTTGATACACACCTGCGGTCACAGGTTGGGCATATGTAATCACCAGGCGCGGTTGCATTTTCACCCTTCTTTCTGCTTCTGTTGTGTATGGCATCTGCAATCCGGGAGCCTTCCTTTATGCTCTCTCTTCATGTGGATCTATCCAGTGCTACTTTTTCCCAACTGCTAGTGTCGATTTTGAAGAGCTCAATAAATTTAGCCATATTTGTGAATACTGAAGTATTAGTTTCCCTTGCTGCTATTAAACAAATAAATGAATTAATTAATTGTCTAATTGGTTACTTTTTAAAATAATTAATGTCTTGTCTTTGTCAATAAATAATAGTGCGAAGTTTCAACTTGATCCGAGAATGGGTGTAGGAGAAATACGATTTTGAGCCATGATTTTTCATAGCTTTGGTTCGAAATTTGAAATAATTGTTTTGAAAGAAGTCGGCCAACTTGCACTAGACTTTCTGGTCTACTTTGTACTAGCAAGGTTGTATTGAACCTCCTAATAATCAGAACAAAAAAATATACGTTTGCAGTTCCGAGTTAGAGAGAGAGAGCTAGAGAAAGCGGAAGTAAAAAAGAGTGACGCAGCAAGAGAGAGAGGAGACAAAAGCTATTCCGTGCATGCTTGTTTGATTTTATGCTTTACTCTCTTGTTAGTGTTCAAATATCTTTCCTCTTCACATTAACTATGCTTGTCATTTCTGACTTAACTCTTTCTCTCCGTAATTATTTATACACGTTTCGACGGAATTCATTTTTCTCATTATTATTTCACTCCCCTGTTATAATTAAGCTTCAATAGCTTTATCGTTTGTTAGAAAATGTTTTATTTAGTATAGAATGTAAGGGGAATGCATGCTCTTTTTATATAACAAAATAAAGTTTATAAAATTAAACATTAATGTAATTTAATGAGGTCAAATCAACGATGGCATCGTTGATTTGGAGAGAGAGACTTAATTAATAAGTCCACCCCCCAAAAAAAAAAACACAAGGGAAGTAATCCAAAAATAAATAAATAAATAAATAACTTACCAGAGAGATGTCAGGGGTCAAATCAATGAACTCAATTTAAATAAAGAAAAAAAAAGTTTATTCTTCAAGATGTTACACACATTCAATATTTATGTATACATATATTTAGATCAATGGAATTTATGTTTCAAGAGTGACACAGGTTGAGAAGTTAGCTTCAAGAGCAATGCAACAGGCTGGAGTTGGAGCCCCTGAAATAATACAGCATTGAAAACTGTAATGACATTTACATCTGTTTGTAAGTACATGTGGAGAAGTTTACATAGACAGATATGGTGGCCAATTGGTAGAGTGCTTGGCTTCCAAACCGAGGGGTCCCAGGTTTGAATCTAGGTGAAGACTGGGATTTTGAATACGGGACTTTTAAGATGTCCCTAGTCCACCCTACTCTAAAGGGTACCTACTCAGGTACCTACTCTAAAAGGTACTCGACATGTGTTGAAAAAGTAAAGGCAGTTGGTCACTATGATGGCCACATGACACCCTCATTAACCCCACACTATAGAAACAATGAGCTCTGTATCCTCTCCCCAGATAGATCGAAGGGGTCTGAAAAGGGTACTTTTATGATCAATTTTATATGTGAATATGAATCAAAATGGCACATCTCTTATTTCTCACTTGACTTAAAAATGTTTTTTTAAATTTCAGTTTCTATTTAAACTCTTTACAAGATTCATTTACAAATAAAATCTATTGAATTACTGGCATCTGACAATATGTGTTTGATCAAGTCACTAATATCAGCAGGGCTTATACAAGAGGCACACAGTGGCTCGGTCAACATTATTGAAACACAAAAGCACAATAAATAGAACTTTCTGTCGACATCAGGGGTGTGGTGGCAAAGTGGTGAAGACTGGGATTTTTAATTTGGTGATTGTAAGGGCGTCCCTGAGTCCTCCCAACTATAATGAGTACCTGACATTAGTTGGGGAAAATAAAGTGCTTGGTCATTGTTCTGGCCACATGACTCTCTCCTTAACCTTTACATCATCCGCCTTATAGATCACTAGGTCTGAAACAGTTACTTTACTTTTGTTTTACTCTGTTAACATCAAAGCCAAAAAGAAAATATATAAAAATATTATAAAATCACATAATAAAAACAACTTTAATTAATAAAAAAAACAACTCTAGGTTTTAATAAAATAAAGAAGCCCCCAACTCCTTTAGCACAATGTTAAAAAATAGAACAGGAAAATAAAGTCAGTACAAAAATTTCAATGTTGAATCAAACAAAAAACTGTCATAACAAAAATACGTTTGAAATGCCTTCATTGGCCTGTTACCTGATTGAAACAATCGACTTGAAAGCCTGAAAGAAATTAACCAATGAAAATAAAGTCAAAACAAAACTGCACAAATATAGGACTATTAATATCACAGAGAATAAAATATTGCGCTGTATATATGGTTACATGTTTAATTATATTGCATGTATAGAGGGCTACATATAATTAATTATATTGCATGTATTGAGGGTTACATATAATTATATTGCATGTATAAATGTTGTTGAAAGTTAATATCATATGAAATACAATGCCTATAAACTGCAGAGATATGAGCACACAATGTGAGTAAAATAAAGTACAACCTTGTTAATATGGGTTCGTACTTTTAAAACAAGCCATCAGACAGCAAAAAAATGTATATTGCATATTGGTTTGGGGAGGTGGGGGGGCGGGGGAGATAAATGTGATGGCCACATCACATAGATGACAAATTACAATTCAAAAATGAGAAATAAGGTTACAGTAAATAAAACAAGAAGTTTTCATTTGATAAGGTTGATTTTTATCAATAATCATGAATTAAAAATATACATAAGACCAAAGACTCAGAAACTATTTGTGACCTGGCAACTGATGCCATTCATAGATTTAAAGCCATATTGATAGAATCTATATAATTAAAAAATGCCCAGGTTGCTAAATATTATCATAACCTTCAAGGTATACTATGTAGGTTTTAACATCTATAGGATAATGGAATGATATAGACAAATGCTCCTTCTTTCTTATTGCTATTAGAGCATGGAATCAAGCCTGAGTCAGCCAGGAAAACCAATGGCTTTGCAGAATTTAAGTCATTGATTAACATGCATGACTAGATTGACCTAGGAACATGAATAGGATATAATCATCTTTTTTTTTTAAACTAGCATCTGTATTTCACAAGATAAGATATAAACAATTTAGATATTACTGTTTTCTGCATGTTTGGATAATACTATTGAAAACATTTTCAACTATCAAGTTATTTGGTCAAGATGTAAATGTAAAAGTGGATCTATTTGGAACAAATTTACATTAAAACATTTTTACTTTTGTCTGAAAGAAATTCTTTTCTTTGAGCATTTCACATTTAATTGTGAACATATCCACTTGTATTTATCTTCTTATCTTATATAATACAGACGTTACTTCAAAAAAGAAGATGATTACGTCCTACGCGTCATGCATTTAGTCATGCATATTAACCAATGACTTAAATTCTGCCAAGTCACTGGTTTTCCTGGCTAGCTCAGGCAACCCATTCCATGCTCTAATAGCACTAGGGAAGAAGGAGTATTTGTACAAATTTGTCCTAGCATATGGGACGAGGAATGTGCCTTTAGAAATTTGAAATGAATTGAAAGCTAATATGTTGCTTTTAGCTTGAAATCAGCTTTTCTGACATAATAATTGTGAATTGATAAACATTGTCTGTAGACCACATCTGTTAGGCCTTTCTTTCCTAGCTATCATCTCGTAACACTAAATAATTATTGAGTAAGTTTTGTAAAATGATTCATTCCTTTCAACTGTTCTTTGAGGTGTGCTTATGCCAATCGTCTATATTTTCAATTACATTCATTGTGTCAATGTTTTGTGATTAAACTTTAAACATTGTTTCTTTTCTGATTTAGATACAAAGTAGTGTCAAAAACATTTTACAAAACTAAAGTTCGTAGTCAGTACAAAATTCTAAGATTTAAAGAAGAATGGAGCAATGTGACACTTTCACTAAAGTGTAAATATCATCAGCTCAGAATGTTAATCTAAAAGAAGTGTCATTGACCAGGTTATCCAAAAAAAAAAGGAATATTGCAATATATACAAAAAGAAGGGTTATCATACAAGCCTGATTTTTTCCTAATACCTTCATAGGCCATCACCAAAGTGGCCATCACAAAAATGTCTTAAACTGCAATGTATTAGATCAATTTTTTTAGTATTATTTTTAGGCTAGAGAGATCACTTAATCATAAACCACTGTAAATAAAAATCAATAAATTTGTCAGGTGCATCAATATATTATAGGGTACAGCTGCTAAGCTTTCTTGGGTTATGACAACTTAAATATTAACTTCTTTGGTTGTGGTTACTTTGACTTTGGCTACTCACTGACTAGTGAACAAATTATTTGCAAAGTGTCCTACTGAGTTGAGAAAACAGGTTAATCCACATTTCTCTTTCATCTAATAGTTAACAAAATGTTTAAAAAGAAAAATGTAATGAATAATGCACATTTTGTTGACAGAATACACATTTCGTTGTCTGACAGTGACAGTAAGAATATCCAATGAGAAGAGTTCCAAATTTATTGAGACTGTAATGCTATGATTTGTTTTGCTCTAAATTTTGTTCACTTATCCTTCATCAGAAACATTATAAGAATATATATCTACATTAAATATCCCAGAATGGGAGCGGTCTCACTGACCTATACAGTTTTGATTCCAATGTTGTGAGACAATGAAAACTTATAGAGACAATTTGTGAAAGATTCAAAACAGAAGCAGGTCTTCTAAGAGAAATTCTAAATTATAATTATACAAATATTTCAAAGGTGCTGATTCTTCTTGTCTTCTAACCAGCTTTTTGCTTCTGGGCTACAATCTCTTTAGCAGTCTGTGCCATGCAAAAGTAGCTGTTTTTTCTCAGTTGTTCAGTACCACAATACAGAGAGTTGGTTATGCTTGGCTGTTGTGGTAAGAGGGTCTGACTGAGGGGAATTAAATTGGGGCATTCTAAGAGAGGTGCTGATACTCTTAATACAAGACCTACAATAGAATTTTTCTATTTAAACAAATTAAGAGCAATATACTTCAGCATGTATTAGGGGAATACTAATGATTTGATAACACTGATTTATATGTCGAGATTTTCTTATAATGTGTATTGATCATATAGCACCCTCATTAACCAATGGCCGCAGCAACAACAAATAAAGACTAATAAAAAAAGGTGCAATAGAAAGATTTTTACTCATGAGTATCAAGCTGCGAATGTAAACATTTTACATTGTTTTTGGAATGATTGATGCAAGTAAAGCTTTTTTCTTCCTTTAATTTTTATTTCACAATCTTTGGCTTAAACTAAAGGACAAACTAAAACTCTATGGCCATATTACAATGTGCTCAAGGCTCACGAAGACTTTCCTTCAAGGAACAGTACCAGGAAAAAAAGAAGAGGCAGACAGAGAAAGCGATGGGAAGAGACCATAAAACAATGGACGGGCCTGTTATTGAAAGAGATTCTATCCAAGGCAAAAGACAGAGGAATGGAGAAAGACGGTCAACAGATCTTGTATGGTGCCCCCAATGTTCAAACAGACTAAGGGACAGGTGAAGAGGACAATTTTAAGTTTTAAGTCATTCCATCAAATATGATCATATATTTGTGTACGTAAAAAATGTGATTGAAGGACCTATTTGAAATCAACTGACAAAGATCAGGCTAAATTTCAATATGACTACAGGGTATCATCAAAAACTGGACAGGATTGGGATATCGCTGCATGACATCTATTCTCATTAACTGGACAAGATTGTGAATATGATTGCCTGGCAGGCATTGCCAATGGCTACATCCTGATATGATTGCTGAACATGTTTGCATAGTGAAATAAGGCATATGTTTTGAAAGAATGATTCACTTAGTTATGGAATCAAGCTCATTAAAGAGAACAAGCAGCTTTGGAAAAGTGACGGCAAACACAACTATTAAGAAATGATGAAGTGAAGACTGAAAGCAACCAAGGGAAATAATATCTCATGGTAATAGCAAAATGTAGATGGAGTTATCCAGACTGTGTTCCATGAGCAAGAGTAGGTTGCTAAGAAAAGAGGAACGCAACAATGACAAAAAAGAAGCTCTTCAATGTATGAAGATATGAATATGAACTAATACGCCGCTGCAGTTGGATGATTCTCATCTAAATTAGTTCACCAAGTCTGGACCAGCAGTTGACAAACGTCATGCTGGAAGCTACAGCCAAAAGTTTTGTGACTAATTGCTTTCAAGACTTAATGTAGTTAACCTCCACTCCCCCTAAGAGATAATATAGAAAAGTGGTTTGGAGAATAAAAGTATAGATTCTGAGAACAAACTTTGAGGCTAAGTATTCCTCACTTTATCTACCAAAATAATTATTATAAAAAAGATAAATAAAATTGTTTTTGAAGCATTTGGTAATTCATCTCATAGCTTTTCATTTTGGACCTTAAGAGAATAGCTTTTCATTTGGGGCCTTAAGAGAGAATCTTTTCATTTGAAACATTTTATGGATAAATTTTACCAGTATAGATCTGAGAAAATTTTGACTAATAATTGTGTGAGATTAAATAGTAATTAAATCTGTAGCATATTTAGCGAATAAATTTAGTGCAATATAAACACAAAGATGTAAACTGACAGCAATGTTTCCAACCATGAATCATTTCAAGCTCAGTCCGCGGTAGGAGTCTTAGCATCATCAAAAACATTGTCATTATTAGCAAGCATGAGACCAGCTTCTGAATCACTTGAATCTAATGTTTCTAGACCTACTTCCTCTTCCTCTTGGATTGGAGATGCATTTTTGTTGGAATCCAAGGGACTGGCTGGTGGAGAATCTAAGGAGGCTTCTGATGGGATGGTAGGATTGATAGAGGTAATGCTGGATGAGCTGTTCTGAGCTGCGGGAGATGGGTTGTGTTGCGACAGAACAGGAAGCCGAGATGGAAATTTGTTCAGTGGCGAGGAGCTCTCCTCTTTCTGGAAAGCCAAGATACAGTGCAGGTTTGTCCCTGGTCTTCTGGAGTTTTCAGCAGAGATGATACCACGCCAGTTCTGACGAATATTAAAGTAGCTGTTTTCTGGACACTTAAGATCAATGCAAATATCTTCCCACCTAAAATGAAACAGAAAAGTTATGAGATATTAAAAACTAATACAGTCAAAATTATGTGTGCATAGCTATAATTTAGCTCATTTCCTTATATGATACATATTATTTAAACCCTCAATGCAGAAGGTGTCAGTCTGGAGTTCATAGCTGGGATTGTTTTAAGAGACAAAGTCTTGACCTTGACTTATTAATTTCTGCCAACAAAAAAGTAAATGAAAACATAAATGTCATAATTAGAAATTTGAAAAATCCATTTCATTGGCTGAACAAATGAGGTCACATGAGTGGACATTGAACTGACCTTGTACACTGTATACAGGGAAACTTTCTACTTGTGTCTCCAATCAGTATCCAAGTATCCACAGCCTTCTCTCCTACATTAGCTCTGAAACAAGTTGCCATTTTATTTACATTGTTTTTGAGCAAAGTGATTTTTTTTTCACAAACCTATAAATATATACATACAGACTAGTCAAGACTATCATTGTCACAGGAAAATAAATAAAAAAAATTTCATATCAAGACTATAGAAAAAAAAAATGGCATTGTCTTTGATTCCTGAAGATTAAGGTTGAGTGAAATGTTTCACATGACAATGCAAACTCAGTTGTGAATCGCATACAATGCCACATGTGGTGCAGACAGAATCAAACACAGGAAGTCTAAATTAAGTTTTATTTTCATTCTTTGCACCTGACTTCGGCAAGGTCTTTTGTGTGTCTTTAATAAAGCTCCTACTAATCTAGATGTCTAGAACTAAATCTAGATCTAGTTTAGACTAACCTAAACACAGTTATTCTCTTGATCTTTGTATTATTTGTTTTGTTCCCCGTGACAATGAATATGCCAGAGCACACTCTGTACATTTGCTATAGGTTTTAAACCCTAAAATCTTCTTATCTTATATAATACAGACTTTACTTCAAAAAAGAAGATGATTACGTCCTACACGTCACGCATTTAGATATAAGACAAGTGATGTTGAGCTGTCAGTCATATTTTATGATTGAGCCCAGAAGTTATACATAAAAAAAAATTTATTAATATAAATTTATATCTTCTTTTTAAAGCACACATCAAGAAATTGGATAGTATTGTATTTAGATTCTTAAAACTGATCATCACAAGTTTTATTCCGGGTGAAGAGTTAGGTCACAGAATCTTTAGTATCCATTATGTTTATCAAATTGCTTTAGATATCAAGGTCTGAAAGGGAACTTTACTTTTTACTTTTTTTTTTTTAGATAGCATTGGCTAGTCTATATGTTTCTATGTCTTAAGTCTAGTGCTGGTAAAAAATCATTAGATCTATAAATGAAATTAATTATTATTAGTTATAATTCATTAATTCATTAAAAATTCACTAAAAATTCATTAACAGCTTTTCTAAGATAAGTTAATTACAAGTAGCATTTTGAACTCACACTGAATGCTAGATTTACCTGTACGGTAATCTAATAAAAATGAATATTGGTTCCAAAAAATGAAATGTATTTCTGTATCCTGCCGTTTTCATTAATTTCTTTTTTTTTTTACTGATACTATAATTGATTGTGTAAAAAAAAAATAAGAAGAAAAAAAACAGAAAAAAAAAAAGGTAAAAATGATGAGAAGCAAAGGATGGATACTGGCCACCAAAAACAAACTTCATTTTATAATGTTCCCCCAACATACAGCATGTGAGTCTCCAAAGAAACAAAACATGTTTAGATCAATTTGGGTACACCACCAAAATTTACTTTTTTGTGTGCATAAAAATTATGGGACCCCAACTCCATGAGCAGCAAGCATGTAAACTAGGCCCTGTCTAGAATTCTAGTCTCTCATTATTACAGTTTAGCATGGAACCCCAAAAGGATGAAAATTAATATTACAAAAAAGTGATCTATAGTTTACTATCTGATGAGGGACTTATTGTATCAGCCAAACTAAGATTGATCTCTGACCATCAAAAAGAGACCTAGGTATATGCTTGTGACACTGTTGCTGTGGGATATTCACAAAGTCGTGATTCTAAATTTAGATCTAGTGACACTAACACTCTAGCATTACTCTAAAGTCTCCAATTTAACAAATAATTGAATAGCTCACACTTGAATAATAAGCTCTTCCAGCCTAATAACAAAACGTAAGAATAAACTCACAGTCAGAAGACTGAAATGAAGCATGACTAAACAACTGATGGACTACACTTTGTTTTCTCCATTTACATATCTTTCTATCTAATTTTGAGCCGCAGTGGCTGAGCGGTAAAGCCCTTGGCTTCAGGACAGGAAGGGGGGGGGGGTCCTGGTGAAGACTGGGATTTTTAATTTAAGAGATCTTTGGACGCCTCTGAGTCCACCCAGCTCTAATGGGTACCTGACATTAGTTGGGGAAAAGTAAAGGTGGTTGGTCGTTGTGCTGGGCACATGACACTCTCATTAGTCATGGGCGCCAGAAATAGATGAACTATACATTTTGACGCTAAAGTAAAGTGGGGTAACTCTATTCCAACTTATATAAATAAAAGAGTGATCTTTTCATTACTTCTTTGTGTCCAAACTGCCATGAAGAGAATTATATATATAGATTACACTTTGTATAAGCTTTGTTTTTTAAAAAAAAAGTATTTTTTTATTAGCTTTCCAGACAGATTGAGAAAGTTGTCATGATGTCACTAACCAATTCTCTTGTTATAAGCAACAAAAAGAGACTAAAAATAGCTCATTTATCTTAAGAGCCTCCATCTGAAACATTGGTTAATTAACTAGTTACTGGGGAGAGGGGGTGCTAATCCTTTTTTTTTCCCCTCTTAAACCACTTAATACATTTCTTTTAATTGAAAACATGTCCAGGATGTTGCACTTTTTATGAAAGCCAGATTACCCGATTGTAGATAAAATGATTTTACTTGATATCAATGTTGTAGTATTTGTCAAAATGTCTGGGCCATTAAAACAAAATTTACTGAATACATCACTGTAAACTTACTGAATACATCACTGTTAACTTACTGAATACATCACTGTAAACTTACTGAATCAGAATATTTTTTTTTATTTACTTCTTTGCTGTCCCTTCACTATGTCAATGCAAATTATATAGCAAAAAGTCCATCCCAAACAAGAGTGCAATTTTTAAAATGTGGTAAATCAAAAGAATGATATAAAATAAGTTCACTACAATCAAGGGATTTAACAAGGAAAATGTTTTTTAACACAACACAAGAAAGGGTAAAATCTATAAGAATGGAAACTAGGTTAAATGAAGGGGGGAGAAGTCCAGATCTCACCTAGTTTTGTTAACCCTCGGAAGCACTTTGGCATATTGGGACAACTTGCGGGTCTCGAGACCCCATACTCGAGCCGGAGCTTTTGGCCCCAGACTGGTTCTATTAAGCCGTGCAGGTCTGAAAGTATCAAAGCCATACTGAAACTGCACCTTTTACCCCAGTGACTAGCTTACAACCCATCAACACAATAAGACTTTAAAAAAGCAAAGCTAAAAGGATGTTGGAAACAAAGAATTAACACAAAAAAATCCAGCAAAAAAATAACAAAACTGCTCATAAATGTTATTTGCATAGACTGAAAACCCATAAGATAGATTATGATGATAATAAGAAAGTCTAAAGATGAGATACAAGAATTGTATAATATTTTAAACTTTCGACTTTCGAAAATTAACTGCTTATCTAATCTTGCTGACAGAACCCATTCAGTGATTTGTAACAGAAAGATAGTGCTTAAAGACACTGATCACAAAAACAAATCTTATATAATACAGATGTTACTTCAAAAAAGAAGATGATTACGTCATACGCCTCAAATAGACACAAAAACTCTTTTGTTCCTTTGGCAATTAAATCGTTGAACAATATGTAACTTACTGTGGTCAATTTCGCATGTTATGTTAAAAGAGAAACTGGGGTATGAACCTCAATCTTGTGTGCTATCGTACAAATGTTTGCTCTAATCACATATTGTTTTTTGTAATGCACAATTTAAATAAATTTCCTCAAGGATAATAAAGATTATTGTCATTAAATCTACTATTTGATCTTAGGATGGTTTACAATAATAACAAGAAGAAGTATTTAAAATTTAAATAAACTAGAGACCTTGACATTGAAGATAATGAAACAAAACAAATTTCAGTCCATCTTAAGCTTCCCTTAACTCTTTCTCTCCTAACTGACGATACCAACGTTGATTCCACCAGAATGTGGTAAATAATTACGGAGAGAAAGAGTTAAAGAGTCTGCCATTTGTTAAGAATAAAAATATTAAGTTAAAAAAAAATTAAGTTTAGCTAAACAAGACATTAACATTGTTACCAGTAATACTGATGATGTGTGATCAATAAACAAACTTTTCTTACTTGTAAGCATCAACAGAGAACATGGGTGTGTCTTCGTAGCCAATGGGACAAAAGTAATGGTTGTGGCAGTGGTAGACAAAACTCCTGTTTGGATCTTGGAGACCTTGTTTTAACTTCTGCAGTGCCTGCTCCTCTGTGAGACCAGCTGTTCTGTTCTTGCCGCAGGGCTTATACAAGAAATAACCTTTGCCTTTGACATCAAAATGTGAATTAAGTTCTTGGAACCATCTAAAAAAAAACATTTTAAAAACATTAATTAGAACTAATTATTGAAAACAGTTTTGAAAATGTATTCAATTAGAACAATCAGTATAAAAAAATGAACAAAAATAAAAAAAGAGATTGTGTGCGTTACACCGGTACTCAAACTTATAAGCAGCCCCTGTGGGTCAGTTGTAATAATAACACATTCAGTCAGCAACAAACTCTCACTTATATTGCCTTCATGAGGAGGAGCAATCTAGAACTCATACAATTGTTGAATAACAAGATGTGACAAATTCTGTTTTATGATGGTTTATATGTTTATGCATACATTATGAAAAACTTAATTTAATAAAAAAATTAAAGGGACATGCCTTCTAAAGTACTTAAATAGGTGTTGCACCAGGATGAAGAGGAAATGTGAAATGTGTTTAATTACATTAATGTGTAAGTAAGAAGCTGTTTCTTTGAGAGTTAAAAGTATTTGAATATTTTTGGTATTACTATCTCTCAATACAACAGGACACTAAACAATCCATTGATTTGAAGTGGACTGAACATTGAATCAATTCACACAAAAGAATTTAAATCCAAACTTTGAAACATTTTTTGACACCGCAGTGATAAATAGAAAATACATTCTATAAATATTAGTTCAATCAACAGACAACAGTGTAGCCTGGCTGACCAACAATGATGATATCTGACTAGGTCTTATCTTACATAGCGTGGCTGACCAACAATGATGATATCTGACTAGGTCTTATCTTACATAGCATGGCTGACCAACAATGATGATATCTGACTAGGTCTTATCTTACATAGCGTGGCTGACCAACAATGATGATATCTGACTAGGTCTTATCTTACATAGCCTGGCTGACCAACAATGATATCTGACTAGGTCTTACCTTACATAGCTTGGTAGACCAACAATGGTGATATTTGACTAGGTCTTATCTTACATAGCGTGGCTGACAAACAATGATGATATCTTACATAGCGTGGCTGACAAACAATGATGATATCTGACTAGGTCTTATCTTACGTAGCGTGGCTGACAAACAATGATGATATCTGACTAGGTCTTATCTTACATAGCATGGCTGACAAACAATGATGATATCTGACTAGGTCTTATCTTACGTAGCGTGGCTGATAAACAATGATGATATCTGACTAGGTCTTATCTTACATAGCGTGGCTGACAAACAATGATGATATCTGACTAGGTCTTATCTTACATAGCATGGCTGACAAACAATGATGATATCTGACTAGGTCTTATCTTACATAGCGTGGCTGACAAACAATGATGATATCTGACTAGGTCTTATCTTACATAGCATGGCTGACAAACAATGATGATATCTGACTAGGTCTTATCTTACATAGCGTGGCTGACAAACAATGATGATATCTGACTAGGTCTTATCTTACATAGCCTGGCTGACCAACAATGATATCTGACTAGGTCTTACCTTACATAGCATGGCAGACCAACAATGGTGATATTTGACTAGGTCTTATCTTACATAGCGTGGCTGACAAACAATGATGATATCTGACTAGGTCTTATCTTACATAGCGTGGCTGATAAACAATGATGATATCTGACTAGGTCTTATCTTACATAGCCTGGCTGACCAACAATGATGATATCTGACTAGGTCTTATCTTACATAGCCTGGCTGACCAACAATGATGATATCTGACTAGGTCTTTTCTTACATAGCCTGGCTGACCAACAATGATGATATCTGACTAGGTCTTATCTTACATAGCGTGGCTGACCAACAATGATGATATCTGACTAGGTCTTATCTTACATAGCGTGGCTGACCAACAATGATGATATCTGACTAGGTCTTATCTTACATAGCTTGGCTGACCAACAATGATGATATCTGACTAGGTCTTATCTTACATAGCGTGGCTGACCAACAATGATGATATCTGACTAGGTCTTATCTTACATAGCGTGGCTGACCAACAATGATGATATCTGACTAGGCCTTATCTTACATAGCGTGGCTGACCAACAATGATGATATCTGACTAGGTCTTATCTTACATAGCGTGGCTGACCAACAATGATGATATCTGACTAGGTCTTATCTTACATAGCGTGGCTGACCAACAATGATGATATCTGACTAGGTCTTATCTTACATAGCTTGGCTGACCAACAATGATGATATCTGACTAGGTCTTATCTTACATAGCGTGGCTGACCAACAATGATGATATCTGACTAGGTCTTATCTTACATAGCGTGGCTGACCAACAATGATGATATCTGACTAGGCCTTATCTTACATAGCGTGGCTGACCAACAATGATGATATCTGACTAGGTCTTATCTTACATAGCGTGGCTGACCAACAATGATGATATATGACTAGATCCCATCTTATGGGATTTTTAAAAGACATTTCCAGAAACTACATTAACTCTCGACCTTTTTTTTTTTTTTCAAATATTATTTTTGTGTGAAACAGTTTTATTACTGGAGTTGACTATCCAATTAGCCTAATTTGTTTTTGAGAAAGCATCATGCCAAACTGTCAATTTTACTTTGATTTAAACATGGTTAAGATATCAATGTTTACACAACATGTTGGTTGCCTATCAGAAGACATAACAAAAACAATTGTGACTTTTCCGACATGGGGAGCCGTTGGAAATACATCTTACGTCTTTAGATTTTCTTCTAATTTCCAGTAAATGCATGGCCCAAAGGTTTGGAACTCACTCCCCATTGATCTCAGACAGACAACATGCTACACCACTTTTAAGAAGAACATTAAGACGTATCTGTTTAAAACTTTTTTAGATTAGTTTGTCATTTTAGCTGTCGTGTTTGTGTTTATAATGTTATTACAGCGCCTTGAGCCTACATTTTGTTTGTTAACAGCGCTTTATAAATAAAATTATTATTATAATAAAATCGTATGCTGACAACCATTAACTAAATACAAAAATTAGCCAACCGGATATAACAGAAAATGAGGAAAAGACTAAGTCACTTAGTCCAAGCCAGAGGGAAATCTGTGGCATTTTACATCGCAAAGACAATTTTTTCCCTTTGCAACTTCTTGTGTGACTAAAGAAGACAATCCTTAATACACAGCTGCAATCGCAGATTGGGCATATGTAATCACCAGGCGCTGTTGCATTTTCACCTTCTTTCTGCTTCTTTTGTGTATGGCATCTGCAATCCGAGACCCTTCCTTTATTCTCTCTCTCCATGTGGAAATAGTTCCCAAAAATGCCTAATAGGACGTCAAGTTTGAGGGGTATTAGGAAACATTATACACACCACCTTAAAACATTTCTGGAATATGTTGATCAAAATCAAGCTTATTTATTATAATTTTCCTGACTTTAAAAAAGAAGAGACTAATAAACAAGGTAGTTAATTGATTAGTCCCATTCAAATGAACAGCCAGAGTTCTCTTAGGTCATTCTTTCAACATCATCCTAGTTTTGCTCCTCAAGTTTATCTAGATATGAACAGCTATGACTCTTAGTTGAGACAGTAATATTGCACTTCCAACAGAGATTTCCTTCACATTAAAGAAATGTAAGCTGCATAGCACAGAACAAGTTTAATGAACAATATTTGACAGATATTGTAATTACTGCATGAGAGTAACTCAGAAACGGAGAGAAATTGAGTTGACCTTGACCCACGTACAACACAACTTTGTCATAAAGACAAATATACATATTTCAGATAAACCTTATCCTGCTACAAATAAATGCTTGGTTTTTCTCAGATAAATATCCTTTAAAGGGGCTATGCCACAATAACAGCTTGAGCTGGAGACATACATTGGTTAGGATATACACACAGAAACAATCACAGGGTTAAGACATAACCAGTTTAAAGAATAGAATTTAATTATTCATGATTTAAATCAAGACGTATTTAATGACCTAGATTAAATTACACATGAGCTATTAGCGGTACAAAAAATCACAACCCTGAACCAGAAACCTCCAAGTTTAGACAAAAAACAAAAAACACTGCTAGAAATGTCCCACTATACAAACCTGAGTAATGTCAGATTGCCTGTGACTGGGCCAAACTTAATCTCTTCAAAAGGAGATTGGAATCCCAAAATTTTCATAGCAGCTTCTTGCGTCAATGGCTTCAGTCTATGAGAGCAAAGATTACAAATAGTATTTTAGTAACTTCAGGACATCAATGATTCCAAGAGAGATAATACAAAAATATATAACACCAAAAAGCAAATGCAATAAGTCAAGATAAAACATTTATGGTAAAAGTGACATGGAAGTTGATAACATTTACTTGATCTATTTGACATGAAACAATTTCACAAAATGTAAAACATATTTCCAGTATACAGTGGACACTTTGAAAGCTATTGGATGACCTCAAATATGCAGATGACACCATCGAAAGAGAAAAAAGGGATGGCCCAAAAATGCATGGTGCTGAGATTTGAATTCAGAGGCCAAAAATGGGTAAGATGTAGGGCCATCAGAAAGATTTGAGATGAAAACTGAGATACCTAGAGGAAGCTGGTTAGTTGGACCACAGGTGAGATGAGAACATGTCCCAAGATTATTTTATTCCCTAGTGCACTATATGAATATATGATATGTCACTATATATGTGCTATGTAGAATCAATAGATGTCTGCAAACTTCATTACAAAGATATTGAATGAACACTGATTCTAAGATATAAATATAATTACCTAAACATTTTTTATTTCATACATATATGTAAGGTTTGTTTCTGAGTCTGAAGATTAAGGGGGAATGCAGTATTTCATGTGGCTAGGCAGTCCTAGCTGTGATCTACATAAAAGTAAAGTTCCCCTTTCAGATCTTGTGATCTATGGGGCAGTTGATATTAAGGGCATCTGTTTCTATGGCCAAGGTTAACAAGCAGGGTATTATGTGGCCAGCACAACAACCAACCACCTTTACTATCCCCATCTAAAGTCAGGCACCCATTAGAGTTGGGTGGACTCAGAGGCGCCCAAAGATACCAAAATTAAAAATCCCAGTCTTCACGGAGATTCAAACCCAGGACCCCAGGTTCAGAAGCTGAGCACTTAACCACTCTATATACTTTAACACATTAATCTCAGAGATAACTGTTGTTTGCCAGCGGTAGGTTTAGGAACCGCTCTATATACTTTAACACATTAATCACAGAGATAGCTGTTGTTGCCAGCGTAGGTTTGGGAACAGCTCTATATACTTTAACACATTAATCACAGAGATAGCTGTTATTTGCCAGCGGTAGGTTTAGGTTCTTTTTTCAGCTACCATGTCTGTCCTCAGCAGTATATTACCTTTTGGTCTCAAATGTGTGTCTTGTGGCCATTGTAATCTCCAGCTGTCTTGTTTGGAAGCTGCCTGCTACCAGGTGCTCTCTTCTATGTCAGTTAAAGCAAGCAGGTGCCTAAGCTAGTCTTTAAAATGTTTTCGTATTCCTGTTTCATCAACCACTTTTCAGCTCACCAAAAAAGATAGCCTTTGGCATACTGTTGTCCACATACAGGATAAGAGCTTGGCCCAGCTATAGGCAGTCCCTCTATGGAATGGATTGCCTGAGCCAGCCAGGAAAACCAGTGACTTCGCAGAATTTAAGTCATTGGCTAACATGCATGACTAGATGCATGATGCGTAGGACATAATCATCTTCTTTTTTTGAAGTAACATCTGTATTGTATTATATAAGAAGATAAGATACTGTCCACATGGGTATTCGCATCATTATTAGTAGTACAGTCTTGACATCCTACTTGCTATATTGAATCACTAAAATGTAACACATCGGCTCTTCTTTTTTATTTATATATACAGAGTACACTATGACCTAAAAAGAGGAGCAGAAAGATGAATGTGTCTTTCACAAAGTTAAATAAGTGCCACAGCTCACCTCCCATTTCCCATGGTTGAGTACAAGTAATTCCAACAGGACACAAGAGATGAGATACCACAGGATGTTTTATACTGAGGACGACTGATACAGTACCTATTTATTGGTCAAGAAAAAAACAACTTTATTTTTTTCTTCACCATTGATACAATATCATAAAAATTAAACTTTGAAAATCCAAAAGTTTATCCTCCATTCAAGATCATCTAATTGAACAGCAGGCAATCTTATATAAGATTTAAAAAAAAAAAACCCAGCTTGGAAAGTTGGGTTAATATAAACTTTCATGTTTCCCTAAGGATACAATCATATGATTATGCACATTTTATTGTTAATGATATCTTTATAATTACTGGAGATAAACTGAACAATTTAAAGGACTCTAAATAGAACTTCACTGCAGCCAACTAAAAATTAAAAAAAAATATTGAGCTACAACGGAAGAGTTTAGAACATTTGATTTTGTGTGGAACAAAAAAAATTTATCCTATAACTTGAAAAAAAAACAACAGTTTATCAACACTTTACTTTTTCTGTACACCAGATCCACCAAGAAACACCCAAAAAAAACATAGCTTATCAACCTAGCATATCAACACTTTACTTTTTCTGTACACCAGATCCACCAAGAAACACCCAAAAAAAACATAGCTTATCAACCTAGCATATCAACACTTTACTTTTTCTGTACACCAGATCCACCAAGAAACACCCAAAAAAAACATAGCTTATCAACCTAGCATATCAACACTTTACTTTTTCTGTACACCAGATCCACCAAGAAACACCCAAAAAGCTAGCTATTTATAGTTTTTTTCGGGTTAGATGAACTCTAGTAGTCTAACCTACAATGAATTAAGGATGAATGAAAAAAAAATTGGCAAAAAAAACAACTGATTTGCACGTACTCTTGTACTTTATAATATACCAAAAAAAAAAACACAAACTGCATTGTTCGTTTGCAAATTTTAGTCTATAAAAAAACATTAAAAAATTTAGAGTAAAAATTCATTTCTTTATAACTCAATAAGCATTATAATGAAAAATTTGCAATTATGAAAACATACTACAATTTACTGCACCTATTCAGAGATGTGGTAAAGTATAAAATGTTAGATAATATTGATGTTTTAAAATATTGAATCTAAAATCAAGAATCAATAGATATTTCAAAACAAGGAGTCAATAACCCACCATCGTTTTAAATCAAAAATTTTCCTTTCTGATGTGTTTCCAAATTCACCAATTGCTCTGACATCAGCCTTTTCCCCTTCAGACATCTGAGAAAAGCTGTGGCTACACATGACATCATTCTTTTTTAGTTTATTCTCTACTGTCTGGTCGCCAAAACTTTTGTTTCTGATTGGACTAGGGTCAGTCTTGGACCACAAGGATGGGATCCCTGTTCATGGAAGAAATAAAAAAAAATATATACTTTAAAAGAACAGTATAAAAAATCATTTAGTGAAAGCTCAAACTAGTTATATCCTACTTAATATAACCCTATATATATAACCCTCAGACCAAGAGTTTATGAAAACCATAAGCTAACTACAGTGACCAAAATGGAAGTCTACAAGGCATGCGTTATGAGTACACTGCTGTATGGCAGTGAATCATGGACCACCTACGCAAAGCAAGAGAGAAAACTGAACTCATTCCATTTGAGATGTCTCCATAGGATCTTGAATGTCACATGGAAAGAAAAAGGGTGCAATACTGAGATCCTTGCGCAATCAGGTATTCCCAGCATCTTTACAGCCCTCAGACAACGCCGTTTGCGCTGGCTTGGACATGTTCGCCGGATGGAGGACAAGCGCATTCCGAAAGTCATCCTCTATGGTCAACTCGCGACTGGCACAAGAAAAACTGGTCGCCCCCACCTCCATTACATAGATGTAATAAAACGTGACCTCAAATCAGTGAACATCAATACTGACCATTGGGAAGACATAGCTCTAGACCGCAACAGGTGGAGAGAGACAGTGACCAAGAAAGCTATGGACAGTGAAAGTACATGGGTCTCAGCTCAGGAAGAAAAACGCACAATTCGAAAAACGGCCAGCTCCTCTACCACAGAAGCAAAAGCCACCTTAACCTGCGCTATCTGTGGACGGGAGTGTCTCTCCAAAATAGGGCTCCACAGCCACATGAGGAAGTGTGCTCTGAGATGAACCATAGTCGTTCTACGACTGAAGGAGGCCAATGAATGAATATAACCCTAATAATTGTTCCACAGAGGAAGTATAGAACCCTAACATTTTACACAAACTACTGAAATAATTAACTAGTAGGCCACCCCAAGAATTAATCTCTCTTAAAAAAAAATAAGCAAAGTGTTCCACTAAATACTCAAAATGTGGGAAGTGTTCTTTTAAAGTAATAGTCTGGGAAACACTGGTGTAAGCTAATAGTAGGAATTAAATAAATATATATCCAGAGGAACAATATTCCAAAATGTAATTTTCTGTTTTGTGACAAGTTTAAAAACAAACATATATCTTTAAATAAAACGCATTTAGAGTTAATTAGAATATTAAAAGTCCATGAAAAATGTTCCTCACCAGAACGTTTCTTTGTCTGACGAGCTCTCCCTGTGACTTCGGAGATATTGATATCCCAGGAAGAGGAATCATCCTCAACTTTACTTTCTTCTAATTCAGGCAAGTTTTCAGTCTTGAGAAAACTGTTAGCGACAGGAATGTATTCAGAAGACGTCTGAAGAACAATGCAATGCCACAATGAAAATATCAAACATCATATTATCTTAAATACAGTCATTAAAATTATAGTTTGAAGCTTAAAGCACCAATGGCATGAACTATTGTGTCTTAACTTCTATAAGTCTTGTAGGCCAGCATGACCTACAGTCCAAAGATTTATGAGATCTTTTCTTCTCCGGCAACACAAATTTATCTTGCGATTGTTTTCAAGGAGAGATAATGGGTTGTTCCTTACTCTTTACTCCATTAAGTGCAGGGGTTCTCAACCTGTGGGTCGCGACCCCTTGAGGGGTCGACTGACGATTTGTCAGGGGTCGCCTAAGACCATCGAAAATATAGATTGTATTTAGTGTATTCTTCTATTGCTGTGTATGTTATGGGGGGGGGGGGGGGGGGTCGCGGCAGAGTGGGGGATAGTAAAAAGGGGTCGCAGAGCTTAAAAGGTTGAGAACCACTGATTTAGTGAATGTTTAGCTGAAAGTAACTCTGGAATGACTGTGTACTGACATCTAAAGGACATGATCCTGTATCTGCTGAATGTCAGTCGTTGATAGTAGGTCATGTGGTTGCAAGATGACTTAATTCCTGAGATGGTCAGAGTAAATGACAGGTAAAAGGTCTTCAGACTCTTTATAATGGGAACACATTTGATCATTTCCTTCATGCGCTGTGTGAAAGTGTGTGCAAGAAGTTTATAACAACAAAATGAAATGAAGAATTCTTTGGTGCATAGCTCTCCATTGTGGACACTTTCAAAAGTGAACTAGTAAAACCAAATTGATATTTTCATTTTTTTTCTTGAAAACACCAAATATCTTTTAGGGCCTGTTAAAAGTGTTGTGTGTGTATGTTTTTGTGGAAGATTTTTTTTTTACCATTTGTGGGAGCGGCTGGGAAAAAGCAAAAAAAAAAAAAAAAAGCCTTTTAAATATTTCGATATTGAATTAAAATTTGTAGAAAAATCAGAGATTTATTTTTTTTTGTTTGGGGGGGGGGGGGGGGGGGGGGGGGTTTAGAAATATGATACTAGAATTTACCAGCCAAAATTATGTGTATGAGTGTGTGTGTGTGGCTATAAAGGGAGCTGTTCCAAATCAAGTCAAAAAACTATTGTGATAAGCAGGTTATGGGGGCCAGAGAGAGAGAGACAAGGAGAGAAAGAGAGTGACAAAAAAAGAAAAGAGAAGAGGACTACATGTGCGAGCATTACGATGCACAGGGTAATAAATGGGAGGGTTCAGAGATAGGAAGAGATAGAGAGGAGAGTGAGAGAGATAAGGAGAAAGAGAGAGAGAGAGATGGAGATGTAGACAAAGAGAGAAATAGTGGACCGTTCCAAGCCAAGTTAAAAGTCTAAGTGTGATAGCTTTACCTTGCACAAGGTTGACAGAAGGAGTTAATGAAAGAAATAGAGAGAGCACGGGCCAATCAACTCAACAAAACAAATACTGGTATCTAGTATACTAGTATTCACATGCTTAAAAGTGGGGATGTTAAAATGCTGGCCATTTTAATGGAAGCACAAAATTTAAAAATTTAAAAAAAAGGAAGGAGTTCCAGACAGAAATTAACGGGCATAGCCAGTCTATAATGCTAGCATATCATAAACAAATCATCCATTTAATTTCATAATTTTGATGGAAACTAACTTCTATGGCTTTTTAAGTTTCAGATGTAAAAGGTATATCTAAACATAGACCATTCTTATGGTCTTAATAGCATCTGGTACTGACACTAAGTTATATTAGATTATCTTCAGAGAAAAGTAATAATATATTAAAATTACCAATAAAAAAATCAATAGATTTAGAAAAACTAAGAATATCACAACACCTCCTGCTTAAGAGATACTAACAATAGTTTGCAAAAGAAAATGTGCCAACTGTCTTTTAGTAACTAACACATTTAAAAAAAATATTTTCCATTAGCAAGATCAAAGGAGTTTTTATTGTGTTATACTCAAGAAAATTTATCATCTGAGGAATCATGTCAGATTATTTCTTATCAGATACCAGGATACAAGTCAACACCCTGGCTGGCAAAAAGGAGGGACTCCTAATTACTGTGAAGAGATAAAAGCTAGCAGGTTTGGTCAAATTGTTAGGCCTGACTCACTGTCCACAGTCATCTTTCAAGGTACTTTGGAGGGAGCACCAAGAAAGGGTTGTCTAAAGAAAAGCTGGATAATGTAAAAGAATGGACCGGCCTCTCTCTCTTGTAACCTGCTAAGAACAACTGCTAACTGATGAGATGATGATGAGAGATTAATGAAACCAGCACACCACCATTACTAATAACATGAAGTGAAATATTTAGCACTAGTGAAGAATTAAAAAAAATCAAGAGGCCATGCACTAAACTCTTGAGTTGGTTCTGAAATGAACTTTGCATGATGACGACCAATTCAAGATAACATGAAACATAAATGGTTAATAAAAGATTGGAAGATCTAACAAAACATAATATTATATCTCAGGATGGCAAGAGTTACATAGTCGCAGAAGGAGACCATGTATATGTATTTAAGTTTTAAAAAACAAAACTTGCCTCTGTTGGTAACATATCCAGAGTTATCCTCTCCGTCTCAGATTCTAGAGATGAACTGCTTACTCTGGCATAAGTGGACGAATGATTAGGTGAGCCAGAATACCTCGGAATCCCAGAAGTCCTGAGCTGTCCAGGTGATTGACCTCTTTTACCCTCTGATGGTTTCTTGATTTCTGTTGCGTCTCCACAGCTCATTCTGTCCTTCCTAGAACGAGGAAGCATGGACACTTTGGGTTTAGGAATGTGTGAGGAAGACAGTTCAGCGATGGCAGCCTCTGCAGCTTCAAACTGATTTAAGTCCTCGTCCAACTGTGCCAGGACTTTATCCCGTTGAATATCCTCCATTTGGCTTTCTGAAGTGTCTAGGAATGTATTGCTCTCACAGTCACTGCTAAACAATGGAGTCAGAGTCACTTGACAAGACTTGGAGTCATCGCCAGCATCAGAAGAGTCACAAATAGCATGATCTATGCTTGCAGATGACTCAGAAAATGATGGTTCAGACAGGATAGGTTCTTGAATACCCTCTGGGTTAAGGCCTGAAATAGAAAATGTTTATTCTATAGGGAACTTAGTCTTTGTAGATTCAGGTCATAGGCAGTGTTAGAAGTAATTGTCCTAGGTCCTGCAGGAAATGAGGACTGATTGATCAGAACAGAGTGTGGAGTGGTTGTTTTAGGTCTGCAGCAAAATGCTATTTTAGGTGTTTCAGATGAAAAAAGATGGAAACGTGGTTGTCTTGAGGTCCAGGGGAGAGTGAGAATTGTTTCAGGCCTAAAGATTGGCAGAGCAAGGAGTACAGTGTTCCCTTGACTTTCGCAGGGGATATGTTCCAAGACCACCTGCGAAAGTCAAATGTGTGCTTAGTGGAGATGCTTAATTTAATTTCACATAACTACACAATAATAACTTCCTATTCCCTTATAAACTTTACATACTGATTCTTTTAAAAAACTTCTTAAATGTTCAGTAATTTTTAAGAGCGCCATACAGTACAGTACTGTATGTCACATTTAAGCATAAAAAGAATCGGTATGTACAAAGTCTAGTGTTACTAAAGTATGCCATAGAAAGAACTGGGGTCATTGACTTATTCTTTTTTTCCCCAAATATTGTACATAGGGTGGCTGAGGGAAAGAGCGTGGGAAAACCAGTGGTGTTAAAAAAATTTTTTTCCATTAAACTCTTTTGAAAACCCGTAATATAGCCCTTTTGCGAAAGTTGGACCAGCTAAAGTCTAGGGACCACAGAACTTGGTTTATGTCTAAGGCAGTGCAAGGAAGTACTTGGTTTATGTCTAAGGCAGTGCAAGGAAGTACTTGGTTAATGTCTAAGGCAGTGCAAGGAAGTACTTGGTTAATGTCTAAGGCAGTGCAAGGAAGTACTTGGTTTATGTCTAAGGCAGTGCAAGGAAGTACTTGGTTAATGTCTAAGGAAGTGCAAGGAAGTACTTGGTTTATGTCTAAGGCAGTGCAAGGAAGTAATGTAAAAAAATGTAGTCCAGTTAGAAACTTGAGTATCTTAAAAAAAATACCGTACCTCAGAAATACTTAAGCATGTTTCTATATTCTAGACATAAAAAATATGAAAAAAAAACAACAAAACAACAGACTAAAAACTCATCTTGAATAATTGAACTATTTGGAGACAATCTAACCATTATTATTCAACCCGCAAAGTATTTAAAATAAACTAAGTTCAAGCTAAAACAGAATGTGCTAACCAAACTAACTTCAAGTTAAAACAGAATGTTCTAACCAAACTAACTTCAAGCTAAAACAGAATGTGCTAACCAAACTAACTTCAAGCTAAAACAGAATGTTCTAACCAAACTAAATTCAAGCTAAAACAGAATGTGCTAACCAAACTAACTTCAAGCTAAAACAGAATGTGCTAACCAAACTAAGTTCAAGCTAAAACAGAATGTGCTAACCAAACTAACTTCAAGCTAAAACAGAATGTGCTAACCAAACTAACTTCAAGCTAAAACAGAATGTGCTAACCAAACTAACTTCAAGCTAAAACAGAATGTGCTAACCAAACTAACTTCAAGCTAAAACAGAATGTGCTAACCAAACTAACTTCAAGCTAAAACAGAATGTGCTAACCAAACTAACTTCAAGCTAAAACAGAATGTGCTAACCAAACTAACTTCAAGCTAAAACAGAATGTTCTAACCAAACTAACTTCAAGCTAAAACAGAATGTGCTAACCAAACTAAATTCAAGCTAAAACAGAATGTGCTAACCAAACTAACTTCAAGCTAAAACAGAATGTGCTAACCAAACTAACTTCAAGCTAAAACAGAATGTTCTAACCAAACTAAATTCAAGCTAAAACAGAATGTGCTAACCAAACTAACTTCAAGCTAAAACAGAATGTTCTAACCAAACTAAATTCAAGCTAAAACAGAATGTGCTAACCAAACTAACTTCAAGCTAAAACAGAATGTGCTAACCAAACTAAATTCAAGCTAAAACAGAATGTTCTAACCAAACTAACTTCAAGCTAAAACAGAATGTGCTAACCAAACTAACCAGAAAAATAATAAGGCCAAAGTAAAACACTCATAGAGAGGATATACATTGATCTTTTGGAAAGAATTTTAATCTTATATTACAAATTACAGAAGACTTAGGGACGTTAGTAGTGTCGGTGCGTAGATTATGGCATTCTAGCACCAATGTGTATTAAGTGCACAATTTGTGAACGCACTTTCTTTTTGTTGCCTTGCTTGTAAGCTGATGGAGTGTTTTTGTTATGCTTGTGTAACGTTTGTTGAGATTCTTCTGTGTTCCCCTGTTTAGGGTGAGTATCTAAGGCATAACTGCGTTTCGCAGTTGTTTTGATGCCATAGTGATAGTCTACTAGACCTTTTTAGTTTGTCTTTACTTTGTCTTTACAGGGAGTTAGTTTGGGATTGGAAGTCTACGCTGGTGACTAGAGACAGCAGTGTGTTGTGTTGTGGTTTTCGAACATTAATGTGTACGTTGTGGGACAGCAAGGTGTAGAGTTATTATTTAATTAATAAATTCACAGTATTAGAATGTTCCAAATTCAATGTCATTACTTCATTCGTTTGTCATCATACTTATATTTATATCATTAAATATTTATATTGTTACCAGTGAGTCATTTATTTATTGTAAGCACGAAGGTGCCTGGTTGAATGTCAGGGGCCTGGGTAAACGAGCTAAGGCCTTAACATAACCCTGACAAGTAGGATGTAATCATCTTTTTTTTTTTGAAGTAATGACTGTATTTTATAAGATAAGATAATAAGAAGATAATTACATCCTATGATGTGTGTGAATGATAAGGTCAACTCACTAAATCGAATAGAAGAAGAGCAGGTGGTTTTCTTGTTCCTGTTAACATTTCCATTCAGCTCAATATCTTTGAGGGCAGCTGCAGCTTGCTGTGAACCTTCAGACTCACAGCTCTGCAAAACCTCCAGTAAGTAGGCCAGGGTCTTGGCTTCATCCTCGGGGCTCTGAGGCTTCAGCTGAGAGATTTTATGACGTTTATTTTTCTCAACCTGCTCATCGTCAGAGCTTTCTGAATCATCACAGGAATCTGCAAGAACAAAAAGACTAAGAATGAGGAGCAAGGAACCAGGCATTCGTTTCACACTGACATGTGGGGGCAAGGAGCCACACACTTGTTTCACACTCACATGTGAGGGCAAGGAACCACACATATGTTTCACACTCACATGTGAGGGCAAGGAACCACACATATGTTTCACACTCACATGTGGGGGCAAGGAACCAGACATTTGTTTCACACTCACATGTGAGGGCAAGGAACCACACATTTGTTTCACACTCACATTTGGGGGCAAGGAACCACACATTCGTTTCACACTCACATGTGAGGGCAAGGAGCCACACATTTGTTTTACACTCACTTGTGGGGGCAAGGAACCACACATTTGTTTCACACTGACATGTGGGGGCAGGTTCAATAGAAGATGCTAAAATGGGCAACATGTTCTGTATGCGTCATACTTTGGACATTGTGTCATCATATTTGTATATAAGATGTATTAATTACTTAACCCCATTTGCAACAATAAGCAAAAAAAACCTATTATCTTGACTTTTAATTAACTTGAACAGAATAAACAATACCAGAATCAAGTAAAACAGTAGAAAGGTTATAATACTTTATAGAAAGAGCTGCATGTGTAGTGAAACCATGATTAATTAAAACCATAATCAATTGAAACCATGATTAATTGAAACCATCATTCATCGACTAAGCCTGCATTTTTTTTTCCTTTTCAAAACATCAACATTTGTCTCTCTCAAATTCCTTACAAGTATCTTCATTGTCCCAGTATATATATATAGAAACATAGAATAGTATATAATATATATGTTTAGCTTTATGCATTTGGTAGATATTTACTCTGCTGTGTGAGTAGCTACAGACAAAAACAAAAGTTGATACATACTATCCCTGTCTCGGCTGCTCTCCACTGTCTCCACAGCACTCTCATAGGGCAAGTCGTCCTCCTCAGACTCGTACTCGTCCACGATGTAGGGCTGAGCCGCTGGGACACTGTTGCCCATAGCTGATACGTCCCTCCGGGCAAATGGCGAAATAAAACCAGATGAGAAACGACTGGACTAGGCAAGAGGATGCCTGAGCCTCACATCAGTAGTCATAGTATTCCAGATTCTGAAATACAAAAAACATACGGACTGGAAAATTCAAAGGTGTCTGAATGTAATAGTCTATAAATGAGTAACAGATTTAAGACTAAGACTAAGACTAAGACTGCTTTATTGATCCTTACGGAAATTTGTTGTGATTACAAGGACTCGTTTCTCATATAAAGACAACACAACAGACAAATACACATAAATACAACAGACAACATAAAGAGTTCATTCAGCGACTACACACAGGTATCATGTTCCCTGATCAATGAGTGGCGGTGATAGAGTCTGACCGAGTGAGGTACGAACGAGTTTTTGTACCGCTCCGTTCTTGTTTTGATTGACAGCAGTCGCCCACTTCGAGACGACCTGGCGTAGTTCTGATGGAGCGGGTGGCCGTTGTCTTCCAAGATTTTTTCGATTTTTCTTAGGCACGTTTGTTCAAAAAGTTCCTTTAAATGTGGTAATGTTGTGAGTGTAATTTTTGATGCTTTTTTAATGATGTTTTCTAGACGGGGTGGGGTGGCTGAGTGATAAAGCGTTTGGCTTCTGAAACGAGAGGTCTCAGGTGTAAATCTCGGTGTAGACGGTGATTTTGAGGACACCCCTGGCTCAACAAACTCTAATAGGAACCTGACAATTGTTAGAGAAAAAGTAAAGGTGATGGTCGCTGTGCTGGCCGCATGACACCCTCGTTAGCCAAAGGTCTGAAAAAGGGTGCTTTACTTTACAAATACAGAAAAGGGAAAGTAGACGTATGGCATACAAATTTTAACGTACGTAACTAATAAACACAATACATGTAAATAGATCTGGGTGGCCACGTGAGATACTGCACTCCTCATTAATCTATATTATTATTATTATTATGTAACTAATACATAATAAATGTGAGACATAGTAAATGTAATGGGACCAAGACCAACAGGAAAGAAATTCTAGTTGATGGAATTAAAGAAGAGTCGCTTCCCTTCCTTCATTTTCCAGACGATAACTCCTTACAAATAAAATTGCTTGAAAACTAGGGCAACCCAAAAAAAGTTTTTAAAAAATGTAATCACAACACTTTCAAAAAATACCTCTTGCCTACAAAGTACCTCACTGCTTAAACCCCCTCGCCCCCTCCCTCATCTGCTACAACATTCTAGCCTAATCTCTGACTGGTTGAAGTAGGTCTATATAGTCTATTGCTCTATTCTATGTTTCTATTTGTAAGCTTTGTAAGATGCCCATTAGCCTGTCGAGCACATAGAATCATGTAAGATATTGTTGTTGAAACGTGAGTCATGAATATAAATTTGGGCCTACGCCTTAGTCATGGGGTTTGATCTAGACACTATGCACATATGAAACCACTCACTGATTCTTATGCCTACTATTCTTAATGTCACATGGAAAACTTAGATGGTGCAATAGCTTAAAACAGTATAATTTTAAGTTTTATAGAGGATTATTTTTAATAAAAACTTAAATTTCTTCACCATAAACTAAGGTTATTCAATGCAAACTAAATGTCTTCAATGTAAACCAAGTGTCTTCGATATTCTTCAAAATGAGCTGTCACATCCACTAGATCTGTAGCAAGGGTTTTAAAACCAACTACAAGTTGTATGATGCTATGCCTGCAGTCCGACTAATGACGTTTGGAAAGCGGAACAAGATCTCCATCCAAGATATAACAATGTCACACCAGCACGTATAGATCTACGTTTATATCGCCACTTTGTTAGAGGTACGAGGCGCAAGAGTAAAGAGTTAACAAAACTGTAAGTATGCAAGTATGAAAAAAAGTCCGTTCAATCCAGTCCCTCTACGCTAAAAAAAATAATTCCTTTTTCTGTGTTAATGATTCCCTATTGATTGGTGCAATGTATTAATGTCTAATACCAAAACCTAATTAAAAAATTTAAGCGTAAGCACTAGGCTATCGATATTAGAATGTTCTAAACCCTCTGCCATTACAGCGGGGGGTGGGGGGGGGGGTCATTATGTGATCTGAATGTAGCACGACACGACTGGTAAATGTCAATGGGTTTTGATTACGCGCTGTTCAATTTCATAACCTTCACCTTGGCTTAGTCTGTTGGACCGTTGGGGCACCACACAAGATTTGTCAGCCGTCCTTCTCCATTCCTGTCTTTAGCCTTGGGTAGAACCTGTTTCAATGACATAACCGTCCAGCCTATGATGTTGCCTTCCGTTGCTTTCTCTGTCTGCCTCTTCTTCTTTTTTTTCTGGTACTGTTCCCTGAAGGAAGGTCTTTGCAAGCCCCAAAGACCTTGTAATATGGCCATAGAGTTTTGATTTTTTTTTTTTTTTATAGTTAGCAGGTCATCGTGGGGTCAATTTCATATCCAAAGGTAAATCCACAGTTAACCTCATGCGAGGGTATTGATAACAGAACTTGATGTTTGATAGATAAAAGATACTCTCTATTCCAACTGGTCCTTTTTATAAATAAAATGACGCTATTCCATCATAATAGTTGAGATGACACTACAAGAGTTATTAGGACTTGACAGACTTTCTCAAGAGATGCATATTAAAGCCTGGAAAATTTAATTTTCTAAAAGATCAGTCTGGTCCATTTTTATAAGCTTCTTTTTTTTTTAACACTGTCTTCAGAAGTCACTAACTAATGCATATATCTGTATACTTATCAGACACACCAACAATTATATTTCACAAATATATATCTATCATCATTGGCATCCTTCAGTCGTAGAACGACTATGGTTCATCTCAGAGCACACTTCCTCATGTGGCTGCGGAGCCCCACCTCGGAGAGACACCCCCGTCCACAGACAGCGCAGGCCAAGGCGGCCTCCGCCCCGGCGGCAGAGGAGCCGGTCGCCTCTCGGACTGCATATATATATATATATATTAAATCCAGCTGCCCAAGACATGGCCTCGTATAACAGAAAACTTAGAGATTAAGCCTATAGTCCCATTCACACAATTAAAAGTGAAAATGTCTATTCCTATTTGTATCTAGCCACTATAATCTACATAGTCTGAGAATTCTAACACATAAGATTGAAGAAAGCACTCACGGCCAGAACAACACGAGTTTCAAAGTTTGGAGTCTGAGAATTAACATGCGAAATAAAACAGAAAGCACCACAAAAAATCGCCGAAAGTCCGAGTCGACCAACGGGGGAGTTTCAAAACTTGGTCGTCCATACATCGACCTAGCCAATCAAACGTGTTGCAGACGGCTCGTTTACTTAGCTTCAAAGTCTATCGTGAACTAAAGCACGCGAAAGTGGGGCGCGAAGGAAAGTAGACATGGCTCAGTGATTCTCTAAGTATTATTCAAAGGCACCTGAGCAATTAAAAAAAAACTTATCAGAAATATAGATAGATAGATAGAATCATTCTACTACTGATTGCAATAGCTCTCTCTGGCCCTTTATGATATAGAGATAGACTCATTCTACTACTGATTGCAATAGCTCTGGCCCTTTATGATATAGAGATAGAATCATTCTACTACTGATTGCAATAGCTCTCTCTGGCCCTTTATGATATAGAGATAGACTCATTCTACTACTGATTGCGATAGCTCTGGCCCTTTATGATATAGAGATAGAATCATTCTACTACTGATTGCAATAGCTCTCTCTGGCCCTTTATGATATAGAGATAGAATCATTCTACTACTGATTGCAATAGCTCTGGCCCTTTATGATATAGAGATAGAATCATTCTACTACTGATTGCAATAGCTCTCTCTGGCCCTTTATGATATACAGATAGAATCATTCTACTACTGATTGCAATAGCTCTGGCCCTTTATGATATAGAGATAGAATCATTCTACTACTGATTGCAATAGCTCTCTCTGGACCTTTATGATATAGAGATAGAATCATTCTACTACTGATTGCGATAGCTCTGGCCCTTTATGATATAGAGATAGAATCATTCTACTACTGATTGCAATAGCTCTCTCTGGCCCTTTATGATATAGAGATAGAATCATTCTACTACTGATTGCAATAGCTCTGGCCCTTTATGATATAGAGATAGAATCATTCTACTACTGATTGCAATAGCTCTCTCTGGCCCTTTATGATATAGAGATAGAATCATTCTACTACTGATTGCAATAGCTCTCTCTGGCCCTTTATGATATAGAGATAGAATCATTCTACTACTAATTGCAATAGCTCTGGCCCTTTATGATATAGAGATAGAATCATTCTACTACTGATTGCAATAGCTCTCTCTGGCCCTTTATGATATAGAGATAGAATCATTCTACTACTGATTGCGATAGCTCTGGCCCTTTATGATATAGAGATAGACTCATTCTACTACTGATTGCAATAGCTCTCTCTGGCCCTTTATGATATAGAGATAGAATCATTCTACTACTGATTGCGATAGCTCTGGCCCTTTATGATATAGAGATAGAATCATTCTACTACTGATTGCAATAGCTCTCTCTGGCCCTTTATGATATAGAGATAGAATCATTCTACTACTGATTGCGATAGCTCTGGCCCTTAATGATATAGAGAAAACGGCTGAATACAATCAAGTGAAAGATGGCTGTCTGATTGTCAGTTATGCGCTTTGAAGTGTCGTGGTAATGGTTTCGATTTCGAACACTATCCGTCGTCCTAGCCTGCCCTCCTGCAAGACGTGTGCGCTAAGACGTAACAATATTTCTGAAGGCGCGATCGAAACTTATCAAACAAAAATTTGACATTTTCTGCCATTTGGTTTCAGAAGTTTCGTTGACTTTGAGACTCCGAGTCGTCTGCTAGTGCAATAATTATTCTATAAATTATTCTGTTGAAATGCGAGAACGATGCCCAAACAAGGAATGATAGCAAAATTCTTTCTAGAAAGAAAGCCCCTCTACATTGGGAATGGATTGAATACGAAAGGGAAAGAATTCGACTTGATCAATAATGGCAGACGAAGCAGAAGATAAACAAGATAAAACAAACATGGCGACACAGCATGCATCATGGGAAGAGAAGTGAAAACGATATTTGTAAGAGACTGATAAATGGTAAAAATGTTTGTCAAAAGTTGTGCATGTTTGGAATGTTACTTCAAGAGTTGAAGACAATATCTATATCCAAAGGAGGACAGGAATGACAGCGGGCAACGTATGACCATCAAGACGACCGCACGACCGTCCAGCGCGCAAACCGCACGACCAGGCAGCTAGTAACTTTCATGCTTTAACAAGGTGCCCCAGTGTTTTACAAAGAAAATGGAGGTATCCTATAGAGGAAGTGACTGTACAAGGAGCCTAGGTGGCCCAGTGCTCACTTTTACCCTAGTGATCTCACCACAAGGAGCCTACGAGGAATGCTTCCTTGAAGGAGTCTATAGCGCAGTCTTGAGGCTTTGTACATCTACAACAAGTTAAATCATAATTTTATATGTCTGGAGACGCCATTTTCTACAAGGAGCCCAAGAGCTAAGTGTTCCATAAATAGTTTAGAGTCCACATTTTCTACAAGGAGCCCAAGAGCTAAGTGTTCCATAAATAGTTTAGAGTCCACATTTTCTACAAGGAGCCCAAGAGCTAAGTGTTCCATAAATAGTTTAGAGTCCACATTTTCTACAAGGAGCCCAAGAGCTAAGTGTTCCATAAATAGTTTAGAGTCCACATTTTCTACAAGGAGCCTAAGAGCCCAATGTTGTATAAAGAGTCTAAGAGACCTATGCTCAAATAGGAGCATGGTGATCCTAGGGATAAGAAGAATTCCAAAAAACACTATCGTATTAAACGTGCTTTAAATGCTAATTTCGCTGATTTACTCTCCATGTACCTCCCCAGAGCCGGTCTTTGGCCACTGCAACCTATGCGGCCGCGGTAGGCCCCGCACTTTCATATGCCCCGCGCCTAGGTGTCTATTATTACATTAAAACATTATAACTTATATTACAGGTTTCCCGCGGATTTTGCTACATGCAAGGCTCGCAAAGTTAATTTGATTGTGATATTGTACTTTGTAAAGAATGAATATAATGCAAAGACGAATTTATTTTCTAATACAAAATCTTAATTTTCACTTATTATCCTTGTTCCTGCCCAGAATGGGCCCCGCGCAATCCGTTTCGCATAGGGCCCCGCAATTATTAGGAACAGCCTTGTCACTCCTTCTAATTTGTCTTGCTATATTATTAAACCGATGTGTAAGACACGGTTATAGTACTACTCTCTTATTGGCGTGGCTACAACAACCTCCGGGGATATATATTGAGAGGGAAGGGTGACCCCCGATCAGACAAGAATCGATTTTAATATATATTTATTGGGGGGAATTTTTTTTTATTTGTCTCGTTTCTGCTGTGAGAAACTGGCGTGTTGAAAAAAAGCAGACGACTTAGCGAGCTGTAAATAATTTAAAAACTTGGAGAGAAAATGAAAGTGAATGAATTATTGAAACAAACAAACAAAAAAAAAAGGGGGGGAGGGGAGGAACTGAGCAATAAGCCGAGAACCTTCTGACAATAGTGAATTGACATTATTATTATTATTATTATAGCTTTTATATAGCGCCACTTTCATGCTTATAGCATGCTCAGAGCGCTTTTGGTCCAATCTCATTTGTGGACCGGTGGGGGGGAGGGGGTATCTAGGAGTTGGTTTTCCGTGCTGCCTTTAGGCGCTCAGTAAACACAACTCTGCCCGAGTCGGGTGTCGAACCTCGAGCCCCCTTCTAGGTAGTCAAGCCAAGCCAAGTTCAAGCGCACTTGGCCTCTCGACCACGCTTCCCACCATTAAACAATATATACAGCGCTAATGAGCCAAACTTGAAATCTGTCATTATGACAATCAGGCGCATGCCATTGTTACAACGCAATGCAGAAAAAAAAACTGTAAACTTATCTAAGGGGAAGAACTGCATATCTACATATATAAATATTTAGATATATATATCAATACTTATTTCCCTTTTTCAATATCAAACTAAATTAATTAGTTACAACTATTTAATTTACTAATCGGTTAATTTGTATAATTGATTCAAGTTTTGTTAGCAACAAAGAATTATAGCGCAAAGTTTAAACTTGATCCGAGCATGGGAAGTGTGAGAAATAGCGTGTTCAAAATATGTACAATTTGGTTAACCTGTTATAGTTGATTTACTAGACATCATGTGACGATGAAGCCATCCACACTACTCCCCCCAGGAGCTGCAATTTAAATGAGAGTGAAAGAGCTGCTTTTAAGTTTCTTTCCCAAAGAGATTCGTCTGCGAAATCTGGCCGGTAAAGTTTGTCTCCCCTTGTTGTCTGCTTAACGGTTCTGAGATGCAAAACGAGGCTCAGCCAACCAAACAATGTTGTCTCTCTATGTCAAAGGAATATATTTAATATGCACTTCCATGTTTATATATAAAAAGTAAAGTTTCCCCTTTCATAACTTGCGATCTATAGGGCAGGTGATGTAAAGGTCATCTATGTTTGTGACCCATGGTTAACGAGGGTGTCATGTGGCCAGCACAACGAACAACGGCCTTTAGTTTTCACCAACTTATGTCAGGTACCCATTAGAGCTGGGTAGACTCAGAAGTACAGCCCAAAGATCTCGAAATGGACCTCATTCACCAATCGTAAACAAACAACATTTAGCCACGTGGTGCTCTATCTCTTCTATATAATTTACCTCTCATGTTTAATTCATGATGGTTGTCACGTGACCGTTTCTTTCGTTGTTTTCTCAATAAGATCACGTGACTAAATGTTGTTTGTTTACGATTGGTGAATGAGGTCCATTAAAAATCCCAGTTTATATGTAGATAAGATAATAAAATGTAAAAATCGCTAAACGCAATGAACAGATAGTTCTTGACAAACACCGACAGCAACCATGGGTAGTTTGCTTTCCATTTTGACATTCGCTGTTTCGGAAACAAATTCCAATACCGTGCAAGTTATTGTGAGCAGTTCTGTCGATCGAAGGCAATGCCATCTGTCGCAAATAAGGAATGCGGTCCACTACTGAGTGGACTCCCTACCCACACCCTTCTCGCTACACATTTTGTTTTCTCTCCCATCGCTTGTTTACATTGAATCAAAGTTTTCAACGCGTATAGTGTACTAGTGGGAGCGAAATACATCGGCTGTAAAGCAAGTACAAAATTAATACGTGTGGTGTGTATTATTGGCTGATTATCTAAGTATAGTATCACACTGCCTTGGCTTGTATGATAAACTCGTTTCCTTATTCGCTACGGACCGTTCGGTCAATAGAACCAAACACTCTTTGAAATTAGACTAACTCCTACTGGTTCTGTGAATCTTGACTATGAAGTTCCTACAAACCGCGATGAGTAATCAAAATGTAGATCTACGTGTAATTCAGAAAATAGAGTCAAAGCTACAGGCAGGATGGAACATTAACTCTTTCTCTCCGTAATTATTTTTCCACGTTTTGAAGGAATTCTTCATTTTGCTCATTACTATTTCACTACCCTTGTTATGATTGGGCCTCAATAGCTTTGTGGTTTGTTATCAGAAAATGTTGTATTTGGTATAGAATTAAAGGGACATGCCCTTTTTATATAACACAAAGTCAAGTTTATAAAATTAAACATTTATTTAATTCAATGAGGTCAAATCAACGATGGTATCGTCGATTAGGAGAGAAAGAACAGGGGACCGGGGGGGGATTACAATATTACTTGATAGAAAAAGCCCCCACCCCCACCCCCAAGGACCTAGCGAACTATACCGGCGCCTTCGGAGGTCACGACTATACCCATTGGGGACTGGAAGAAAAATCGAGGATCACGAAAAAAATTCATGACTCTAACCCGCGAAAGATTTTTACCATATTTGATGAGGGGGTTGAATTTACCTATGTAGACGTTTGCGATGTGAGAGAATAGCAGGCCAGAATATTTAACTACTTTCAGACACAAACTCACAATATGGTAACCCAGGTTACGTCCCTTTAATTGAAACCTACGTTTATATAAAAAAAAAAAAGTAGGGAAGGAAAAAAAAAGATCACACGCTGAACAGTTTGTTTCAAGACTACCGGTTTGTTTCAGTCAAAGGTACAGACATCACACACTTCTAGGACTCCGGTAATCAAACAACACAAGCCAGTCAGCACACCAGCTAGACCCTAGTAGCCTACGCCAATCTAGCACATGTGTTGAACAGTTGTTGATTGCAAAGGTGATTTGGGGGGGGGGGATAGGAGAAGTTGGAAATACACAACAACCAAATGTTTTTTATGTGGACAATGAGGTAATATAACATAATGGCATGTTGACCAGTGTCCACTTCGTTATTACACTGACGTGGACATTAAACACTTTGACTGGCTAGCATAGGGTCATAGCTCTAATATTCAGCAGATTTACACGTGAAGGTGAAACGTTTAAGGTACTAGTTATGTTATATATATATATATATATATATTTAATTGCTTTTATATATCATGCACATAGCATGCTCAGCGCGACATGGTCAATCTCTTTTGTGGACCATCGATAGGGGGGGTGGGAGGGTGAAAGGAGGAGGGGGTATCTGGTTTCCGGGCTGCCTTTAGGAACTCAGCAAACACAGCTCTGCATCAAAAAACCAAGAGTTTAGAGACAGGGTCACTGCAGCCATTGGACACCCATGATGACCTGCTAACTATCGTAAAAAAAAAAACGCAAGCTAAAATCTATGGCCATATTACAAGGTCTTCGGGGCTCGCAAAAATACTTCCTTCAGGGAACAGTACCAGGAAAAAGAAGAAGAGGCAGACAGAGAAAGCGATGGGAGGACAACATAAAAGATTGGACGGGACTGTCATTGAAAGAGTTTCTAACTAAGGCAAAAGACAGGGAGGAATGGAGAAAGACGGTCGACAAATCTTGCATGGTGCCCCAACGGTCCAACAGACTAAGGAATAGGTAAAGGTAAAAAAAAAAAAAAATGATCAGGCTCCCCGTTCCATACACAAATGGCACACGTATTGCAAGAAGGATAGTTTCTCAAAACTAGAAATCTTCAAATAAAACTTCAAAATGACTCTCTCTATATACGAAACAAAAACATGGACAGTGTCTTATTTTATTTTTACTGGAAAATAAAAAGGTAAACAAACTTCTGTATGTATTCATTAAAATCGATTTCTTGTTCAATGAAATAACTAGATATAAAATTGAGTAGTTTTTTTTTCTTTTTTTCTGTTAATAATTTCGATTGAAGAGGGGGAAATGGAGAACACTGTTACTCGAAGTTAAGATAATTAGAGATCTAGATCAAGTAGCCAAGCGAAACGCACGGTAGACAACTCTCGGTAACGATCTGTTTATACAGTTATTGTGTCCTGCTAGTTCAAAAGAACCATCTTCCCCTCCACCCTTTCCTTGTAGGCTTGGTTCACTGTCTGACTACATGTGCCTGCACCAACAGAGGTCCTACGTACAAGCCTGCACTGAATTAGTTCACTTTGCTGAAAATCTAGCTCTGTTAACAATCAATACTGCATCTCTGCAACACGACGGGGGATTGTAAAATTATTTATCAGTCGAAAACAAAGAGTTGTTTTTTTTCTTAATTATATTTGTTTTTAGTTTATTATGAATTACTTTCAATACATCAAAGTTCTATTTTACTTTCATTTCTTTCGTTACAGGTACCGAAAATAATGCGCCAATACTGTAGGGTATATTTAATATTTTCTTTCTCATAATGGGTTGTGATAATTTGAATATTTATTGAGTATAGCAATACTGATTGTATATTTTTGTAGTAAGACATTTTAGAAATTATTTTCAAAGGGTGGAATGGTGCAGCTAGCAACTAATGACTGACTCCAGTCAAACTGGCATTCTGAATTCGTTGCAGTTTTATTCTTGTCAATGCTACATACTTCTCTTGTCTATTAAAGACGTTACTTTAATAAAGAAGATAAATACGTCCTATGCATTTCATGTGTCAATCTAGTTATGTATGCTAATCAATGACTTAAAACTCTGCCAAGTCGTTGGTTTTCCTGGCTGATTCAGGCAACCCACTCCACTCTCTAGGGAAGAAGGAGCACTTGTACAAATTTGTTCTAGCGTATGGGATAAGAAATTTGCCTCGATCTTTGTGTCTTTCTGTGTATTTCATTAGATTTTGTTTTTCTATTTGTAAGTTATGATTGAGCGTTTTGTGTATTATAGCTACTTTATTTTTTATTCTTGTGTGGGCAAACAGGACCAGGTTAGCTTCGACCCCACTTTGAAAATGTTTCAACATTTACACGTGTATACCTATGGCTTAACTAGAGATCTAACGCACCGCTGGAATTACTCGCGCAAATGTATCCATGCTGTCCGATTGTTCTTTTATGGACACAATGATGGAGTATTTACACGTTCTTACCTCGTACTTTCAGGTGCCGGCCCTGCTGTGAGTGACGCGAGTGTGGAGGTACATGGTAGGAGCACAACGTCATCTCTGGCTAGTGAATGCATTTTAGTTTTAATTTCAGCAAATCTGATTTCTGTTTGGTTGTTACAAAGCTTATATCAACTCACTCCGTCGGTCTGTGATACAATTTTTTAACATTATTTCTCCCACTTCCTATTCTCGGATAAGTAAAAAAAAGGGAAATAAGTCTGAACTATTGCGATATATGGCTATAAATGTGCAGTTCTTTCCTTTATAACAAGCTTTGTTTATTTGTTATTGTCGATTTTCTAAGCATTTTTTTATATTTTATTATCATTTTATCTCTTTTTTAAATGCTTTTTATTTCGTTAACGACGCAGTCCATGTCCATTAACAACTACACTAGGTGCATAACTAACATCATATAGAGCTGGATCTAGTCTAGTCGCCAGCAGATATTGTTAATATTTAAAGGACATGCTGATTTTATTACGAAGAACAAATGAAGAAATTAATTATAAACAAAATAAATGAGAAATGGACGAGCTCTCATCCAAATCACAAGAAGATGACGCTTACTATAAGCTATCCCGACAAGACCAACGTCTAATCTTTCGACTCAGGACCGGACACAACAGAACATGCACCGGAAGCTCAAAGTTGGTACCAGTGAAATCTGCCCAGGTGGAGTATCACCAGAGAATGCCGACCACGTCCTCCAAAACTGCTCTCTTTACCAAGAGGGCCCGTATAAGACATTGGCCCCAAATCACCCCAATAGAAAGAAAACTATATGGAGAGCTCCCTGATTTGGAAACCACTGCGCAGTTCATCTCATGTGTTGGTCTAGTCATATGAACACTCCAACATAACAATGTGAACGATGAAGAAGAAGAAGAATTACGAAGAAAACATTTTTAGCTGGTCCGCCTAAGGGTCAATACAAGAGAGCCAAGGACTGTCCCACGTTTTCAGTGGTTAGGATATCATTTGCGCATGAAAATCAAAACATCCAACTACACAGTTCCAGCAGACGTGTCAACGAGGTGAAGGCCGCGAGCAGGAAACATGCGGCGTCTGTTGCCAAGCATGTAAGAACTAATTTGACTCCTTACCGTAACCCTTAGTAACGGCAATTGGTTTCATGCCAATTACATACAGCACTTTAGAGAAGCGATTCGGAAATTTTGTAGATGGTTTGTGAAATTTTCCTTGATGAATGATGTTTTTCGGTTAACAAAATAAAACTTCAAAATGCATGCAAATGGGAATGCATAAATATAGATTAAAAAAAAAAAAAGAAGAATCAATGGACCTCATTCACCAATCGTAAACAAACAACATTTAGTCACGTGATCTTATTGATAAAACAACGAAACAAACGGTCACGTGACAACCATCATGAATTAAACATGAGATCGTAAATTATATAGAAGAGATAGAGTACCACGTGGCTAAATGTTGTCTGTTTACGATTGGTGAATGAGGCCCAAAATCAAAATTACTGGTAAGGCCACAACAAAAAAAAACGACATTCTACGAAAAGTAGTTCTCCCGCCTCTAGTATAGAAATAGTGCAAGTGTTTCCACTTCTGTTTAACCGCAGAGTTGAAGTCCAGGTTAGCGAGGTACACATTTAACCCAAACAGGTTTAGCATACATATATGTTTTCACTGGTAGAGGGGGGGGTGATTAAGAAATATACAAATACATCAATGACACATAAATTAGATTACATGTATCGCAAAAAAAACAAAAAACATTCCTAGTTTAGGTCAAAGTTTTTTGACAACAGCGGAGTATTGTCCCTAGCTAACCGCGCCCACCTCACGTGATAAAATGGCAACAAAAGAGTAAATAATTCTTGTAATCGGGACAATAATAATAAAAGAGGGGGTGGGGGGCTAAATGTGTTGATACTTCCATCTGCACATCTCAACAATAACCCGTTGAACATCGTAGGATCGAGCTCGCTTGTACAGAATACAGATAATCGCTACAGAAGAGGCAGGCCACAGTGTAATATATCAAACAAGGTTACAAAGACAGTTTGTGTGGAAACACAAACTCAAAATCGGCCCCCGAAGTGGTCCACCCCAGGCACGCTTCGATAATTTTAGAAAGAACATCAGAATGAAAGTATATGAAAGACAAATGAGAGATAAGAATGGAGAAAGAAGGTTGACAGATCTTGTGTAGAGCCCCAACGGTCCAGCAGATCAAAGTATAAGTGCAAGTAAATGCAAAGTTAGATGTGAACCTGGCCCAACTAGTTCCCCTTTCAGACATTGTGGTCTATAGGGCAGATGATGTAAAGTTTATCTGTTTTTGTGGCCTACGGTTAACGAGGGTGTCATGTAGCCAGCACAACGACCAGCCACCTTTACTTTTCCCCAACCTATGTCAGGTACCCATTAGAGCTGGGTGGACTCAGAGGCGCCCAAGGATTCCGAAGTTGAAAATCCCAGTCTTCACCAGGATTCGAACCCGGGACCCCCGGTTCGGAAGCCAAGCACTTTACCGCTCAGCTACAGCGCCTCTCCTGGCCTAACTGAAGTCTTATAATTGATGTCATTGTTTTGAACAGTATGTGTATACTGTGAGGACTACCAAAATAAAATAAATGCAGTTTACAAGATTACTATTCGTTTTAAATTAGGTCTAACTTATAATGCATACTAATTAGCTTTTTCTCTTTAAAAAACTGCTTGCATAAGTGATTTAAAAAAATAGATTTTTCGCTTTCAGAAAAAAAAAAGTAGCCGTTGCATCAGAACTTTGAATGGTCTAAAATATTGTGATGTCGGATTTTCACTATCTTTTCTAGTTTACGAGATCTAAATGGGACGGACGGACAGACATTTCACACAAAACTAATAGCGTCGTTTCCCCTTTCGGGGGCCGCTAATAAATATCAGGCTACAACATAATACACCGAAGAAATAGGCTGCAACAAATAATACAAAAGAAAATGCGCAATGCAATTCGCAGTGCTTTATTGAACTGCCCAGTGTGCAGCCGAACATTTCCGGGCTCACATAGGTCTCACCAGCCACATGAGGAGACATAAAACCCCAGTGCAAAGCCCTCAGCTCCCCTGGATGACAAAAAGTGGTCATCATCGAACCACGATGGACGAACTATATTGAACTTTATTCACGAGGCCAAGGATTATTTAAAATTCGGTATTAATCCAAACCCAAACGGATCAAAACAAAGTAAAGGGGAGGTAATAGTCAAGTATAGGTACAGTAATAGTCAAATATAGGTACAGTAATTAGTCAAATATAGCCAAATTCATAATTACTAAAGGCTCAATAGTCATTTAGTCGGCCTGATGCATTGAAAAGATGAAGGTGCACATAGTCTGGAGTAACGGAAGACCAAACATGAACTCACTGGTATAGTGATACAATGCTTTTTATGGGATATGAACAAAATTAATGAAAATAAACCGCAAGGTCTCCGAAGGTACTCGCCATCTGAATCGCTAAACCCAATGGACCTCATTCACCCATCGTAAACAAAAAATATTTAGTCACGTGATAATATTGACAAAACAATGGAGAAAAAAACTGTCACGTGATAGCCATTGTGTATTTTAAATTAGATCGTAATTTGTATAGAAGAGTTAGAGAATCACGTGGCTAAATGTTGTTTGTTTACGATTGGTGAATGAGGTCCATTAGGAAGTAGAGTCTGTGGCGGGAGGCGTGGGGGCGGTGGAGACTTGACTAGATTTACGACAGTACGAAGCAGAAACGTTTACAGCACACAGGAACCCGACACACTCGACAATGTTTACAAACAAAACAACGCTACTTACTGGCGTTGTTTAACTCCGCGACGACGCTGTATCGCCACCAACGAAATTCAACTAAAACAATACACTGTTTGTTAAGTTCTGGAAAGATGCACACACTGCATATATTTGCTACGAGTTTTGTAATGTAAAGGTATTTTGCTAGCACCTACCTGCATACCTGTTGTCAGTGTCGTCCTGGCTCGTGTTCTGAGCGAGGGTTGGTCACGCAACAATACCTAGACCAGAGTGGGGGGCGGGAAGTGATGGGGGTGGGTGGCTTTTTATTCAGAACTATGACAAGGTACAACAGCTTCGGTGAAGACATAAAGAGTGCCTTAACAAGATGGGGAAGGGTGGGAAGGGGCGTGTCACGTCTCTCATAACCTGGGGTGCACAGATGTTACGTTAGTCTGTCAATAGAAAGAAAGAAAATATTCGTATTTATTTAACTGTACATAATTGCGAAGCGGTATTAATATATCAGTAAAAAAGAGAGAAAACTTCCTTGTGGAAAAAAACAACAAAATTCACTAAATTCATAGCAGACAGCAAAGCTTTGCCCTAGCAAGTGCACTGCTGACTGGCAGAATATTTGTTTTTTGTTGTTGTTTTTTTCATTACAAACTCTCTCCGTCTGACAATTAAAAAATTAAGAAATTAATTAATTAATTAGTGGTAATTAAATAAATTTTGGTTAAAATAGAATAAGAGACATAAATGGTACAAAATTGATATATATAACTGTAAATGTGGAGTTTTCCCCTTATATATGCTTTTTTTTTAAAATATTATTTTAATATTTTGCTTGTTATTTATCATATACGAAAAGTTGGACAGGCCTATGTGTGTCTAATGACTAATGGCACACATGCACACTAAATATCTGAAATGGCTGCCTGGTCGTGCGGTTTGCGCGCTGGACTGTCGTTCAGATTTATCAATGGTCCAGGGTTCAAACCCTGCCCGCTCCCATCCCCCGTCGTCCTGCTGGAGGTTTGGACTAGGAAGTAAATTATCTTCAACTCTGAAGGAACATTCGAAACGTGTAAAACATTTTACAAACAGACATAAGACTTAGACTTGACGATTCAACAGTGGTTAAAGGGCATACATGACTTTGTCGCTCACAATAAGTCAACTGATGTCGTAGTTGGATAGCATTTATACCCAGGGGATGGTCAAACTGTGGCTGGCAGTAGAACGGTAGTCTAAGCCTTATGTCAGATTTTTTGTGTACGTGTGTTCCATTAGTCATTAGATGCGTGGTCGAGAGGCTAAGTACGTATGGCTTGGCTTGGCTACCCATGAAAGGAGGGGTAGAGGTTCGACACTCGAGCAGAGTTGTGTAAACTGAGCACCTAAAGGCAGCACGGATGCCCCCTCCCCCCAACTGGTCCACAAATGAGATTGGACCAAAGCGCTCTGAGCATGCCACAAGCATGAAAGTTGCGCTATATAAAAGCTATAATTTATTTTATCTAGTTATGCCACGGAAGTCCCTCACAAGAAGGTCCATACTAAAAGTCTGCAGATACATTCAAGGACATCCTCAACTAACAAGGAAGCAGCACCAAACAGCTCAAGGTCGATCCCTTTTGGCGCAACGAATTGAATGTTGGATTTTTTTGTTGTTGTTCTTTCGAGGCAAAGAGAAGAGAGGATGAAGCAATGAAACTCAGAGGTAACCAGCTTATGACGCTAATGTAATGGGATATTCAAGAATAAGATTAGACTCAACCATGACCTTCGTGACCCCAAAAGTCTTGACATCATCGTGTGCAAAAAAAAATGTCCTCTCTGTCACAGCTCATCGTGACATGTTTATTATTAATACTATACACGCGATTGCACAATCGTAATAAACAATAATGATACAAACGAAACAATGAGTCCCCCTACAAAAGATACATTGTAAAAGAGCATTGTATGACACACACGCATTGTGGAGGACTTCCCTGGCTTGTCTGGGTAAGACACCGTTCGATACAGCAGTGATCAAAGAGAGATGATCAATGAAGCATCGAGTGTCACTGGATCGATCAGCTCTAATAGATCAATAGACAGGGCGCCTAAGTCCACAGAGAAGCTCAGGAAAGATAAAGGGGGGGGGGGTAACTCCAAGGGTAGTTTTAAGACTCGGGGAAACTGGAAACTCGACCTGGAAATACCACTTCTATCGACTAAAGTTGCAAGTATTATTGCACTACATAATATACCCAATGCACATCCTGCGTGCGCGGTGGCTGAGTGGTTAAGCGCTTGGCTTCCGAACCTGGGGTACTGGGTTCAAAAATCGGTGAAGACTGGGATTTTAAATTTCGGGATTTTTAGGGCGCCTCTGAGTCCACCATGCTCTAATGGGTACCTGACATTAGTTGGGGAAAGGCGGTTGGTCGTTGTGCTGGCCACACAAAACCATCGTTAACCGTGGGCCACAGAAACAGATGACCTCTACGTCATCTGAACTATAGATCGCAAGGATCTATAAGGGGAACTCTTTTGTTGTTGAAAATCTGAAAATAATTACATCCCATTTATTAACGGGTCAATTCTTTTGCCCAAAGCTTACAACTGGCTGGGAAATATAACGTGGGGAAACAGAGAAAGCAACAATATGAAACACCACACAATTAGTAATCGGTTGTGCTTGTCAAGTCATTTAAAAATGAACTGCGACATCCTACAATGCAGATCGTGTGAAATACCCCATGGACTAATTAGTCATCAGAATAGGCTTGCGTTTACAAAGGTGCTTATTAAAATAAAGTTAGAAAGGGCACACTATATAAATTGGTAGTCATTTGAAAATCTATAAAGCTGGATAAGGACATCTTTCTATGATTCATTATGAAGATTAAAATTATTTTGTGCTGCGAGTTGTCTTTTTTTCCTGATAGTGAGATCGATATCCCCCCCAGCCTTTTTTTTTTCTTTTATTAAAACATATTTCTACTAGAAGACCATATGTAAAGAAATAAAGTAAAATTCCCCTTTCAGATTGTGATCTTGTTTCTATGGCCCACGGTTAACTAAGGGATCATGTGGCCAGCACAATGACCAACCCGCCTTTACTTTTCCCCAATGTCAGGTACCCATTAGAGCCAGCTTCTAAGAGCCAGTAATTAAAAATACCATTTTCACCAGGATTCGTACCCCGGACCCCGGTTCGGAATCCAAGCGCGTTACCGCTTAGCCATCCAGAAGACCATATGAATCAGTGCCTAATTACGTTTGGTTATTGCAGATTCAACTCCTTCAAATGCATGAAAGTCATCGAGACTTAAAAAAAAAACGCAATACCATAGGCCTACATATTTATATATTTTGACCAACAATTTTTTTGTTTATAACACGGATCTCATTTAATTACAGGAGGGTCAAATATGCGTCATCAGCATCACTCATCATCACCTGCCCCTTGACCTCCGTCGTATGGGTCCTGTGACAGGGGGCTACAATGTATTCGAGTCCCTCTGTATTACCTTATTCTGATTCAAATCGATTAAGAGTCGTTCATGTTTGTTTACCTTTCATTATGTCACTTTCTCATATTTTTTTCTGGGTCCTAAAAGTGTGTACGTTTGAGGAGCACTGAAATGATGTGTACATTCGTAGACACACACACACGCACAAATATAATAAGGGTAAAAATGGGCTGTTTATTATGCATAGTCCTAGTAGGCCTAGATGTGTCACAATGACGACCGGACGAACGAGATTCAGTGAGGGATCTAGTTCTCGAGGTACCAGTAACAAAAGGGGTAAAAATAGTGTTACTGCTGACTTAAGAGAACGATGACACAACAGTAGATTTAACATAAAATTTTCATACATCAACTCAATCTGTCTGGTAAAAATTTTGTAAACGTTATTTCTACCACACTCAATCTCGGATCAATTTGAAATTTCGCACAATTTTATTTCCTGTACCTGACAAAACAGGAATAAAAAAGCATTTAACCAATTAGTTATTTAGCAATTGGTAATTATTTTATTTGGTATTGAGCAAGGGAGAGAAATGTACTGGACCGATGTGGTGGTAAAAGGTAAATTATTCCCTTTTATGCTTAGTGTAGAGAATAAAAAAATTAAAAGTTTGAAACTAACAATAAATATCTATAAAACCTTCTATTTTCATAAGTACATCGCTAGCACAGTGGTTAGTGTGTTGGCTGAAGCCCTCGAGTTCAAATTCAAGTCGTACTTTTAAAAAAAAAAATACATTTCAAAAGTGATCACAGTAACACTCAGACAGATACCCCCTTCTTTCCACCACCCAAACTACCCCCCTTGGCAGGATTATAGCGCAATGAGAAAGCTAAAGCATGAAATAGCGCTAAACAGAAACGATTGGTAAAATTGTTTCTAATGGCATAGATTTATTATTGCTAGTCTAGATCTATTGCAAATTTAATTACATGACTGATCCAAACCAAAATTGTTTGTAAAAATTTTTTGTAAAATGTTTGACATGTTTCGGATGTTCCTTCAGAGTTGAAGATAATTACTTCCTAGTCCAAACCTCCCGCAGGACGACGGGGGATGGGAGCGGGAAGGGTTTGAACCCGGGACCATCGATAAATCTGAACGACAGTCCAGCGTGCAAACCGCACGACCAGGCATAGACTAATGGCATAGATTTATTATTGCTAGTCTAGATCTATTGCAAATTTAATTACATGACTGATCCAACCAAGTGATACTATTACACTTGGTATAAGCTTTGTTTTAAAACATTTTTTTGTTCTTGTTTATATTTTAATACACGTTCATGGATACAATCGCGAGCCGTTGGAGGGGACACAACTGTCTTCTTTGATCAAGTGACTGTTTCTTTTTGTGTTTACTCCCCTGAACACATACAAACAAAAGGAAGAGTAGCCTAAACAGAGGGAGATTGGGGCGATACTCTGGAGGTAGGGGACCAGCTAGGAATCTCGGAGCACCAAGCACGTTTCTACAGGCCACGGCAGAGATTTGAGAACTGATTTATGAGAAGGGGTTTAAATCCAAGAGGGCCCGTGCGTCACCCAGATCGCGACGATTCATGGTGGCGGTTTAGGAGGTCAGACCAGTCAATCACTGGGCAGTGTAGGACGGAAGGCTGTCCTATTGGGGCATACTTTGCCCGGTTCCGTCCAAACTATACTCTTACTAGATCTCAAGGAATATTGATCCTATATACACAATTCGAAACATATAAAATATATATGTAAATTTGTTTTCCCATTGTAATAAAAAAATTAAGATTAATAATCCCTTGCAGCCAGTAGTATTATGTAAATAATAATACTCAAAGCGGTAATCGTATTATTCGTTTATTCGTCAAAATGATAGCTTGTAAATAAATGAATAATTTAAACAAGTAAAAAGAAAAAAAAACAATTACTACACTATATCTCAATACGTGAAGATTTATCTTCCTTTTCTAAATAAAAAAAAATAATTACTACTAATCAATGAACTAATTTGTTAATTTTTTTTTGACTGATTCTTTTTGTTATCAACAATGAATAATTGTGCAAAGTTTCAACTTGATCTGAGATTAGGAAATGGGAGAAATAATTTGTACCAGACAAACAAACAGACAGAGTGAGTTGATAATCAGATTTGTAAAAACAAGTGTAATTTACTGAAAAATGAATGGACTTTATGATGGTACCAATAAATAATTAATTTACATTTTCTTTACAATATATTGAATTTAAGAAAAAAAAGTTTGCATTGCAATAAAAATAGGTGTATCTTTAGTAAACAAAAATTCTTTAAAAGTATTTGAAAGCGCCTACATTCTCCCATTTTCATTTGAACAAAACATATTAAATTAAAACCACCTCCATCACCCGGGGTCACTGAGCTGACCAACAAACAGCCCTTTAACCTCTCGGTGTCGACTGCATTTGCATTGCCAACACAGAAGTCAGTACACAAAAATGTGCTTAGTAAAATTTGAAAATATAATTTGTAAGAGAATATCTTATGTAAATAAGATGTTAAGCATTGGTACTTTTGTATGTATATTTATTGCTTAAATGTAAAAAAACAAACCCTAACAAAAATTTAAAAAAAAATTTTTTTTTGAACAATAGGGGTCCTGTAATTGAATTAAAACTCAAATTTAAAAAGTGCATAATTTAAAAGTGATTAAAACAAATTTAAGAGAGGAACAGGGGTTACAGTTAATTACAAATGCTAAATTTATGTTTAATATTAATATAAAGTGTAATAAATTATCAACAGACATAATGTTTGGCCCTGGTTGTGTGGTATTTTTTATTATAGCTTTATATAGCGCTACTTTCATGCTTATAGCATGCTCAGAGCGCTTTTGGTCCAATCTCATTTGTGGACCGGTGGGGGGGGAGGGGGTATCTAGGAGTTGGTTTTCCGTGCTGCCTTTAGGCGCTCAGTAAACACAACTCTGCCCGAGTCGGGTATCGAACCTCGAGCCCCCTTCTAGGTAGCCAAGCCAAGCCAAGTTCAAGCGCACTTGGCCTCTCGACCACGCTTCCCACAAGCTGGATTATTATTCGGTTGTCTCGATGGTCCCAGGTTCATACCCATCCCAAGTTTTCCTGCAGGAGATCTGACCAAGAATGTAGATCTCAACTCTGAAGGAACATCCGAAACATGTCACACATTTTACAAACAACAAACGTTATGCCATTTTGGTTTGTGATGTAGCCTAAACAAATACAATGGTAGTACTGAAGAGCTAGTAAATCTAAATAATAAAATGAGATCTAGGTTTTGTTTTCCTTTTTCTGAAGTTTTCAAAATAAAAAAATTTTCACTTTTTAATCCTTTTTTGAATAGTGAAAAATCATAAAATGTAACTTGTAATACAACTAAATAAAATCAATAATAAGTCATTTAACAATTTCGAAAAAGAATTGAGAGTGTTTTCTGTGTGTGTGTATATTTTGAGTTAGTTTAATCTGTGACCATCTTAAAGTTCTTTTTAAATTGTTTCTTAAAAACTCAAGCTCTGAGGGTGACAAAAATACTATTTTTAATATTTAGAAAAAAAAGAGTAGATTCTTAACTATTTCAGCTTAATGAATACATCTGAAATCTGGTATAAGTCTTTGAATCATGAGTTCTACCTTGAAAAATTAAATAATAATAATTGCAAGTGGTAAAGAAAAATTACTTTTGGGTCGCTATGACCAGTGAGCATTGGGTCGCTATGACCAGTGAGCAGAGCAACATTGATTTAATTAACAACTAGAGGAAGAAATATCTGTTGCCAGAGTTTTGAAATATGGGGCACGGTGGCTTAGTGGTTAAGTGCTTGGCTTCTGAACCTAGGGTCCTGGGTTTGAATCTGAGTGAAGACTGGGATTTTGAATTTTGGGATTTTTAGGGCACCCCTAAGTCCACCCAACTCTAATAGGTGCCTGACATTAGTTTGGGAAAGTAAAGGCGGTTGGTCCTTGTGGTGGCCACATGACACCCTGCTTGTTAACGGTAGGCCATAGAAACAGATGAGCTTAACATCAACTATCCCATAGATCGCAAGGTCTGAAAGGGAAACTTTACCTTTTTTTTTTACAAGTGTTTTGATATGGGAAGGCTTCTTGATGCCTGCCTGATCAGTATTCAAATAAAGGACCTTTGTTTTAGCATTTTCAAAAAGTTCTGGTAGATCACCATATTAAAGGTCATAAGTTGAAAGTAACACAGGCTTCAATGATAGGGCTTATAAAGCAAAACTGACCTTTTAAGAGTACTGCTGACCCTAATTCATTTTATATGTATCCAGAATCCAAACTCTGATGTTACCAATATATCTTGTCATTATCAATTCTTAGTGCTCACTACTTCATGTTTTACTTTCAGTACACACCCAGGTTAGTTACTTCTGTAAATGGAATATATAAATATAAAAATGTAAACAAAGAATTAAATGTTATTTTTAAATACAACACATGGTAGCTATGGACAGGGCCGGTCCTAGCAATTGCGGGGCCTATGAAAGCACTGGGCCCACTGCGACCACATAGGTTTCAGTGGCCTAAGTCCAGCCCTGGCTATGGATGATACAGCACTCAGCTTACAAAACTTTCCCATGGTCTCAACTTAACAGAGTGATGGCTGGAATTTTTTATTGATGGTTTTAAGGCTATTCTGAGCCCACCCTATCCAAAAAAAAACATTTGTTAGGAAAAGGTCATTGCACCTTATTAAGGCCTCGGGATACCCTTACTAATTACTGGTAACAGAAACATCACCTAGGTACATACACCCTATGGGGATTTCTGGCTGGTCCTAAGTCTGGTTAAAGAAGGGGTGATCATAAAGCTAGCAACCTCCCTCAAAAAACTATTGCTACAGAAACTTAAAATACATCAAACCAATTAGAACTTAGCCGGGAAGGTTTCTCTCTAGAGAGTGTATTACGTGTACTGGTGAGAACCTTTGGGAAGACGGCACACAGATTAACCTTCTGATGACACAACTTTAACCAGGTATTGGTATTGTTACCAAGATACCTGTGTGTAGTCGCTGAATGAACTCTTTATGTTGTATCTGTTGTATTTATGTGTATTTTTCTGTTGTGTTGTCTTTATATGAGAAAGAGTCCTTGTAATCACAAAAAATTTCTGTAAGGATCAATAAAGCAGTCTTATCTTAGGATAAGGAACACTTTAAAAAAACAGCAGAGTGACAAATGAAATAAGAAAATACAAAATCAATGTTCTGGTTCCAGGGAAACTTAGAGAAACGGAAGTGGTCTAAGCAACCTGGTCATGAAGATTAAACACAAGGGTAGCACTGTAATCAGAGGCTTCAAAAACTTTGCTAGGATGGGAGCCTTGTTTCCCCACGGCTCATGTCAGCCAAGTATAATGGGAATAGATGGGTAATAACTACAAGAACCATCCATTGTGAGGTACCCACATAGGCAGCAAGAGAAGAGAAAGAAGAATTTTACAAAGCAGTACAGTCTGAACTAGAACAATCACCCAAAAGGGATATCAAGCTTATTATGGATGATATGAATGCAAAAGTAGGTAAAAACAATTCTGGCAGAGGGTCTACATGGATAAACAAGGTAAACATGCAATGAAAATGTGGACCTTTTTGCTGATTTCCGCACATTCAATGATCTCATTATTGGAGAAGCCATCTTTCAAACAAAACCATTAACACAGGACATCTGGACTTCCTCAGTAAAATAAAAAAATCAAATTAACCACTTTACCATTACTAGCCTACCTGATGTCAGGGCGAGAAGGGGAGCAGGTATTGTTACTGATCATCATCTACTAATCGCAACTGCAAGGATCAAGCTCGAATCCTTCAATGATGTTTCAGACTGACCACACAACAAAATCAACCTAGTTTATATTATTAGTTAGTTAGAGGCGCACCATAGGAGACGCATATTGAACGGGACTAGTGACGCTTGGGATATTTTGGGTTAGAGACTGGAAAATCAGTTAGCGATAGGATTCTCTAGGGTAATGACGTGTTTTATTGACAGAGACTTTGACTTTGGCCTTTTTCTTGGATTAAACATTATATTCATTGTTCATCAGTGTTGACCACATCTTTTCACTAGTTAAAATTGGTGGTGTTTATTTGTGTTGTTAGTCTACTGCACTGGAATATGCCTGAACAAGAAACTCAAATACTTGCTCAGTAATTTGTCATATAGTTGACAGCAATACAGATTAAACATCCATCACACAAGTGTGAGGCCAAAAATAATTTTCAATGACTTGCTAGACTGGTGACAGATAAACCCTAGAACAACATGCTCCAAGAGATATGGAAAAGCACACTCACAGAGATTAAAGAAAAACAAAAGAACACAAAGAATGGTTGTCTGCAGAATCATCGGACAAAATTAAAGAATGAAACAAGCTGAAAGAGAAGATCTACCAATGCAAGAACAAAGAGAAGAAAGCAAATCTTAATAACTGAGTATGGGGAAGCCAACAAGTTCTAAAGAAAATTGCAAGAAATGGCAAAAAAAAAAGCTACCTTGACAGCCGATGCAGAGAGAGCAACTGAACAAAGAGACATGAAAAGGTTGTATAAAGTAACAAGAACTTTAACAGGAAGAAATATCATTACTAGCAATGTTGGACATAGAGAAAAATGTGTTCAACATTTTCATGAAATTTTTAACCAACAACATACTGAATCTATTCCAGACATACTTCCAGCCGAAGAATAAATGGAGGTTATTACTAGTTACCTAATAAAGTGGAAATTATCAAAGCCATCAAAAGTGCAAAGAATGAAAAAGCAGCAAGCCAAGAAACTAATTTTAGAGAGGGAAAATAATAGCTGGGTTTTTCAGTAAATAAGTTTCAAGCTTCATCTTAGATACTTTTTTGGATCCACTATTGAAATGAAGTTCTATTGTGTGTTTATAGAGTGTGTTCAATCTTTTCACTGTTTCCATTTGAGGACTAAAAGTTTCCTATTTCATAAGTAAGTTTAGGTTCAGAGTTAAATGTATTATTCATCTATTGCTAGATCTTTCCACGATAATCATACCCTTTTTTTTTACTTTCGTTCGATCTAATATATTTTCTAAATTTATGTTTCTTTTCTAAGTAGAATAAAATTTCTTGGTTGAAGCTAGGCCAACTTAAGGAGTTTCGGTATTAGTATACTGTATAGATCTCTACATAATCACGATAGTGAGATACGCAGAATCAGGTTTATATCATCAAATTTTACACAAGAACCAAAGTTTTTATCAAGTCAGTGCCAAGCATGAACTGAGTCTGATGATTTCTATCTGTCCGAAGTGTCTGATGTGATCATGATGAAGTTGAAGCATATTATTTTATTATAATGAAATAATTATTAATTTAATATTTTAATAATTATAAATAATGAATTTTGAAAGCATATTTCGACTGAGTTATTCAGAGTAAATCAGTAATCAGAGTACTAATTACTAATTAATATAATTCAATATTAAGCAAAAAAACAACAACAAAAAACTTTAAACTAAGATAAATCTACTTAAAAAGTCTTAATTACTAGATCTACTAGTGACCCAGACTATCATTCTAGATCTAGATCTAGAGTAGTTTATTTATTCCGGACATTACATGAATCCGTACAACTCGCTGTTGTTGTGGTCATTACATCTTTATTTTGATATTTAATATGAAACTAGCATTGTGTATAATGTGCGTATCCATTTTCCAATGATTCTGACCAAATTTCCTTCCATTTAGCTGGCATTTTATGTAAGAAAAAAGAATTTCAAATTTGTAAGTCAGGTTTTTTTTTTTCCCTATGTTACCAGGATGACTTTACCTCTACCTAGGGTTAAGACAATATTTTTTGGTTGGCTAATTTAAGTCTAATGAGCCAGGCAATATTTATTCTGTTTTTGGAGCTGATTTATTTGATTCATAAGCTAAGTTGTTTGATTCCAAACAAAAAATAATTAATAGGGTGTTTGTTATTTAAATTGCAATTTTCTTACCAAAATTTATTTCAAACAGCCACTTTTGGACATCAATGTTAATGATCTTATATCATATTTGTTTGTTTGTTGTTGTTTTTTTAATAGATAATAAATGGACAAATGTTTGGAGTGAGCTTGATACATTGAATGAAGTTAATATATGCCTAGATCTAGACCTACTAGATAGATCTAGATTTATATATAGAGAGAGAATATAAAGAATTCAGCTATTTAGGGAAGAATGGACATCCTAGCCTGTAGGCCTACTATACTACAAAAGTCTCAAAAGATCATCTGCATTTATTAAATGAATTTAATAAAACAAAAACACAAACATTCAACACAGATCTAATCATGCAAACATAAAATAAGTCTAAAAGTCAGTGTAGAAGTCACTATCCCAGTGACCTAATTTTGATAGAATAATTATAAGTGGGTTCATATTTTATTTTTTGTGTTTGTATTTATGCATAATTTGAAAACATCTTAATTCGATTTCCTTTAACTTAATTAAGCCTAAGGGTTATGCCTGGGGATTTTAAAATTTAGTTTAAAATATTAATAAAGAAATAAAATCTGAGTTTATTGAATAATTTATTGATGCCAAAATATAAATATAGAGACTGTTTGAAATAAATTATATTATGCCAATTATTATTATGGTGTTTGGAATCAAATAATGTGTGTCAAATTTGTTTGAATCTAAATGAAAACACGTCATGACATGGCCTCTTTGACCTTAAACTTAAATATAATAACAAATATAGATCTAGATCTAGGTTAGGGGTACAAAATCTAGTCATCCTTATTCATTTATTCTCCTTAAATAAAGTTAACTACTTAAACTTAGACTTAAACTAAAGAAGATTTTGAATGATACTTCGTAAGTTCATTTAAAGTCATTTTCTTTTCTATGTCAAAAAGTCAAATCATTTAAAAATCATTATTATTCATTATAATTATTTTTTATTTATTAAATTAAATTATTATCAAATAATGCGCTGTCAAAGTTAAACTTCGAATTTTTGGCCTATATGTATAGGTGTTTGAATAGCATATAACTACTCTATCACGGTATCACCATGGGCCATGGCCATGGGATTCAAGAAGATGATTACCATGTTAGGCATGTTATGATGTTCCATTCATTCTGTAAAAAGTTAAATTTGCAACGGTAAAATGTAAACAAATGCCTGAAATATGTAATGGTTTTTTTTTATAATCTTCTAAATAAAAGATTTTTTTCTATCAAACACTGACATATATCTAATATTTCCAGTTAACTAAGGCAGTGTTTCACAAACTGTGTTCCGCGGAACACTATAATAGGGTTCCGCAAGGTAACTTAATTTCAAGTGAAAAAAATCTAAGTCAAGATTGTATAACACCATATGTGGAAATGATCAGCTTTTAACACTATACAACTTCATTTACTCATTGAAAAGATGAAAGCGTTGCAGATTAGTCCATACATAATACTATGGGCTAATGAATTTTTGACCCAGAGAGCTCAGAGGGTTAGGGTAAACAATGTTATATCTAATGAACGCATAGTTAACACAGGGGCGCCCCAGGGGGCTGTGACATCGCCATTGTGGTTCATTTTGTACACCAATGACTTTCAATCCGACAGTTCTTGTTGCTCGTTCACAAAATTCGCTGATGATGCGGCTCTTCTTGCCCTGCTCTCAGAGAGCTCAGACGTAAATGAGTATTTCAAAGAAATAGAACACATTGAAAAATATTGTAAAGATAATTTTTTATTATTAAATTCTGATGTATTTCCTGTTTCTTCTGTAATAATAATAATAATAATAATAATAATAATCTTTATTATCCGTAAGGAAATTTGTCTTACAATTTGTGCATTACACCAAACAAAAAACATTATAACTATAAGAAACCAAAGTGTACATTCACACCAGACTCACTCATAATTTACATGTGACAAAGTTTATACCAGATTGTTCTTATTTAATGATTTGATTGCCAGGGGAACAAAAGAGTGTTTGTGTCTGTTTGTCTTTGCTATCGGTGTCTTGTATCTCTTTTGTGATGGTAAAATAAAAAAATCCTGACACAAAGGGTGATTCTTTATTTCGAGGATCTTGTTAGCTTTTTTATAGATGTTTGTCTCAAACAACTGCCCAAATGGGGTTTGTTTTTTGCCAATGATTTTGCCAGCAGCATTTAGGATTCTATTAAGTTTATTTTTATTTTTAATGCTCAGATTGCCATACCAGGCAGTGATATTGAAACTTAAAATATTGCAGATGTGAGCGTGATAAAACATATCCAAGGCCTTTTCGCTAACATTAAACGAGGACAGTTTTCTTAGTAATCGTAATCTTTGCTGCCCTTTTTTTGGTAGTATCTTGGTAGTATCCTGGACAACCATGGACGAACAGATGCAGATGTCAGAACAGGCATTGGTAAAGCTCGAGCAGCTTTCCATCAGCTGAAGAACACCTGGAAATCCAGGGAAATAAGCACCACCACCAAGATTAGGCTGGTCAACACAACTGTTAAGCTAATAGGCCTTCTAATATATATATATAGAAACACCGTCACTACCTCAAACAAATCCAGGTATTCATCAATACCTGCATTAGGTTGAATCGTATGATCCACGGGCCAGACAAGATCTCGAATGAGTAACAGTGGCAAAGAACAAAGCAGCAGCCCATTGAAGTAGATATCTTTCAGAAAAGCTGCAGACGGATAGGCAGGGGCGGACTGGCTATATGGGCTTTCGGGCAAATGCCCGGTGGGCCGGTACCTAATTGGGCCGTAGGGCCGCTGAATAGGCCGCATAATGCCAGTAAAATATTTTAAGATTTAATAATATTATCTTATGCAACACTTTGAGCGTGTTGATTTTTTTTTTTAAATATTACGCTAAGTCTAATACTAATCTAAAGCTTTGTCGTATATACCCTACATCCGTGTGTAGTGTTTATAGCAGTCGTCCATTCCTTATACACACTAAGCAGTATAAACAAGAACCTAATGGTCATTATTTTTTTTATAGAGATCAACGATAGTGCGAATATATGCGGATGGATCTATAAAGAGACCAACAAAGTTTTAAGTCCTACAGATGACATGTCCAGTCACATACTAATTTTTATTGGTTGGTGGAGTTGTCGCATGATCTCGAGTAGCCGCTACGATGTCCTTCACAAATCATAATTATTATCTTGAACAGTGTAGCAACGTGTTAATTGAAATAAAAATGCAGAAGAATCGAAAAAGAAGGAGCAGAAAATAAGTAAGCTAAAATCCTGTGCAAAAGTAAAAAATAAATAAATAAAATGTAAAATCATTAATGTTTTCTCGCAAGCAATAAAGATTCCCCAACGTTTTGATGACAGCATTTATGAATGAACAGGCTCAACGCCATAAGGCGACAAAGATATGGACTTAGCTCGAAATACATAGAAGGTTTGCTAGAATATGCAATAATCTTGACAGTACAGTATTACTGAACCTACGTATATTAAATTGCTTTCAAACAAGTGGACTTGATGTTCTGTTGTGTGTGTAGCCAGCTCTTAGATGCAGCTCTAAGATGCAGACAGTCAAACTAGGTTACCAGGGAAAGCAGTATTTGACCTTGTAAGTACAATTTCCCTTTCAGACATTGCGATCTATAGGACCAAAGATATTAAGGTCAAAGGTTAACGAGCGGCACAACGACCGACCGCCTTTACTTAAGTCAGGTACCCGTTAGAATTCAAAATATAATGCGTAGACATTGCTTTACGAACTGCTGAGAAGCAAATATATATATATATATATATATATATATATACTTCTCCTTCGTGATCGAAGATGAGCACATTTCTCATTTCCTAAGGACTCGAAGATGACTGTAAACTCCAATCCTCGATTTTAAAAGCCGGCCGCATACGTGGCATGGGTAGATTTTGCCAGCTGCAGACCTGCTTCTTCTATCAGCTTTTTGTTGGTTCGGGCGTAGGACGTAATCATCTTCTTTTTGAAGTAACGTCTGTATTGAATAAGATAAGATAAAGCATTTATGAAGTAGACTCCTACACTCTTAATTAATAAGATAGCAGGTTTTCCTTTTCTAAAACTAATGAATGTAGTGAGTATAGATTATGTCCTTTACCAATAATTAAAGAATGAAGGTCTTAAGTCTAAGGTATGAATATGGAAATTGGAAGCTACATTAATATTGCTTTCGTAACAAAGTTTCAATTAGGTGCCATTCATGATGCTTCAAGGCTAGAAAAAATGAGGTTTAAACTCCGTATTTATAGCTCCTCTGAAAGAAAATATTTTGAAAAATTATAACGGTCAAAACAGTTTTCTTTTAGGTAGTTATCTTTGTCCCAAAGTCATACATCAACTTTCAAATTTCTAGGAAAATCGTTAGAGTCGTTTTCGAAATACAATAACTTTCTCCTTCCACCATAAAGTGTGCATGCTAATAGTACGGATAATTTGAAAATGAATGATACAATAATACCGTTGACCAATTGTCGCACTGATATTTATAATAGGATTTGACTCTAATCATTTTGGTTTATTTACCCTACATAGTAGGGCTTGAAAAAATTGGTTTTAGACTCATTAAATTGCTCCTTTGCACGGAAATCTTTAGTAAAAGGCGAAAGATTTACTCGATGTGTAAAGAAGCCAGAGTAAACAAATATTACTGTGCAATCGACGCCTTGGAAACAATTTCTGTTCAAAATATGGTTCTTTTTATATGTATTTGTCGATATATGATCATAAAAAGCAAATAAAATTCTCAGTAACATTCATTGCACAATAAAGAACTGTTTTTAAAACATTTATATGTATTTAGAACTTTTTAAAAAGTATAGAAATTTCTGAAGCGTATTGCTTTCAAGAAAGACTTTTACCCTAATGGTAGTAGAGCAAGAGTTGCCCCCCCGTGCATTTACCAAGGACCATTAAATTTGTTGATGATCTCCCTTTTATTATTAACTATCATGGGCTATAAATCTATCATGTGCCGTTATAATTAATCACCGAAAGAATAAAACATAAATACAGAAAGACATATCTAAAGCTAATTATATCAGATATGTTATATTCAATATGCAACATTTGTAAGTTGAGAGGGACTCATGAAATACTATGCCAACAAAAGCTCCTTATTCCCACTCCGCCCCTGCCGATAGGCCACACAAGCTTGCGCCCAAAACCACTAGACAAGCCCTCACCTGGAACCCCCAAAGAAAGATGAAAAGAGGACAGCCCAGAAATACATGGCGCCGCGATTTGGACGCAGATGGGAAAGAAATATAGGGACTGAGACGCGTCCAGAATCGAGACGCTCGGACGCAGGGGATTGGTGCCGAGGCAAATTCCCCAGACGTACCCACATACAGAGATAAGATGAGAAATATATTATGCACCGAAATGTAAGTCCTGAATATATATGTTATTATATTTTTTTTTCTTACCAAATAAGTGGTGATGCTAAAGATTTTTTTAAAAAATAAATCGCCTGTTACTCGTTGCAAAGAAGTAGATTTTTGAAAGCATTTTCCCAGACTCGTATCTTGCAATGTGCGGGGAATCAGGTGGTGAAGGAAATCAAACTTTACCCCCGAATCAACCCATTGAGCAATAGATCCTTATTTAACAGCTAGTAGTAGGTCTATTATACAACTAAACGACGCAGGGCGTATTTGGAAACAATTAAGGAATTATATAGGCCTACATGTGCAGTCTGTTGACCGACAGCGGAAGCCTTGATACAACGACAATTACTTCTCATCTCATGCGAACTATAGGAACACCAAGCATTACCTATATATAGATCTATATGGGCATAAAATGTTGTTAGCACAAGCGAAATTTTGGAAATTCATTTAAAAAATGGCTTTTTTAGATCTATAAACAAAAAAAGGAAATGCCCTCAATTTCTGGAGGAATTTAGTTTTCCTTTTTTTTTTTTTCAACTTTTCAAATGATAATTTTAAGTTAAATTGTTATAAGTTAGGCCATAATCTTCAAATACAAAAACAAAATTTAATAAAATACTCTGAAAGACACAAAGATAAAGGCACATTCCTCGTCCCATATGCTAGGACAAATTTGTACAAATACTCCTTCTTCCCTAGTGCTATTAGAGCATGGAATGGGTTGCCTGAGCTAGCCAGGAAAACCAGTGACTTGGCAGAATTTAAGTCATTGGTTAATATGCATGACTAAATGCATGACGCGTAGGACGTAATCATCTTCTTTTTTGAAGTAACGTCTGTATTATATAAGATAAGATAAGAAATGTATAGGTCTATATAGGCTACTAACAATCTTGATTTCCTGTCTTAAATCCTGCCATAATTGGGTAGGTGTTTCTATAATTTTTCTTATAATATTTCTCTTGTGCTTCACTCCAATAGTAATGAAAATAGATTCTTAAATGTTTATTCGTGCTTTTCCATTTTCTTTTAGATGTGCTTTTATTTTGACGGCAGGCGGCCGTGTCGTGCTAAACGCCGCATTAAATGCGCGATCGCTATATGGTCTAGACTACTATCTTATCTTATATAATACAGACGTTACTTCAAAAAAGAAGATGATTACGTCCTACGCGTCATGCATTTAGTCATGCATATTAACCAATGACTTAAATTCTGCCAAGTCACTGGTTTTCCTGGCTAGCTCAGGCAACCCATTCCATGCTCTAATAGCACTAGGGAAGAAGGAGTATTTGTACAAATTTGTCCTAGCATATGGGACGAGGAATGTGCCTTTATCTTTGTGTCTTTCAGAGTATTTTATTAAGTTTTGTTTTTGTATTTGAAGATTATGGTTCAGTGTTTTATGTATTATTGCTACTTTACTTTTGAGCCTTCTGTCCTGAAGGCTTTCTAAATTTAGTGATTTTACTAAAGGTGTTACTCTAGTCAAATGTGAATATTCGTTTGTTATGAATCGCACTGCTCTATTTTGTGTCTGTTCTAGTTTCTTAATGTTTTCTTGAGTTGAGGGGTCCCAAACAGAGGATGCATATACTAGACCCTATACTGTCGTTCGGTTGTCTTGATCAACTGTCCGCTGCCATCACAAGTCGTTCTATGGGATATTCGACTTGGAATCTAGATATTATCTTCAACTCTGGGTCTGTTAAGATATTTTTTATTATTATTATTGCTGTTTCTTGCGTAAACCCAAAACTTGCCTAGACCTAAATCTATATATGTTAGTGATTACTCATTGATTCTCCTTTGGAAGAACACGATTAGTTTTGACCAATGAGAGCCCAGTTTCTGCGAACTGTACTTTAACGACCCTGATTATTAAAAGATGCTGCTTATGGAGAATAATGACAACAAAGCCAGACAAAGGAAATCTTGTTGACTTATTATTTAACTTAAAATGAGAACGGTATCATGGAATTAAAGATCTAGGGAGTCTATTTCGTTTAATTTTTGAAAGACAGCCTTTCCTCATAATGTACGACTACGGTAACGGTTAGAAAAGCATTTTTTTTAAAGAATAGAAGAAATAATAGACTAGAGACAGAGTCACTAGAGAATTTATTTCTGAATCTTGAATTTATTGAAGTCTGAAGTTATTCTATTCAAGTCTATTGTCTATTGTAATGATTGTAATGACAAGATTGTTACTTCAATTATCAACACTTGTAATGTAACTCAACTCACAGTAACTCAACTGTTGTTTATTATTAAAAATAATAATGTAGTCTTATTCATTATTAAGATTATTGATAAATTGATTATTAGAATTAGATTTTAGATCTAGATTAAGATTATTAGACTACTATACTACTTTAGTGACACTCTAGTCAAATTAAATGTGAATTTTAGTTTGTTATGAATCTTATACTGCTCAATTTTGTGTCTGTTCCAGTTTCTTAGTCTTAATCATGTTTTCTTGAGTTGAGGGGTCCCTAACAAACAGTAACAAAGAATGCATATGTATTCTATTATTGGCCAAACCAAGGTTAAATTACTTAAAAAAACATTTTATTTTTATATTCTTATTTTATTTATAAAGTGAAATTTATTTTAATAAACCCTAATTGAAATTCTAATGCTTTGTTTGATTAGTAATCTAATCTAGTCGTAACAAAATAAGATGAAGTTAAGATCTAGAATAGAGGGAGAGAGAAGAGTCCAATAATATCTAGGAAATCTTGTAGTATCCCTATCTTGTGTATAAGTAGGCTATTTTAGATTCTATATTCTGCTATTTGCGATGACACAGATGCATATTTTGTCACATCTAATACAGATAAATCTGTTGCCCACCTGGGGTCTACTAAGTTTTTTTTTATTGCTGTCACTGCCTGCATAGGACTTTTCTTTGGGTCTCAGATAGAGTGTGTATCCTTCTACCTTCAAGGATCAGTTCTAGGCCCAGTACTGTTCACTATGTACACATAGTACATAGTACACATATCCACTCAGCGGTGTCATACGGCCAACCGGCATCTTATACCATTTCTTTGCCGATGACTCACAGTTATACGATTCATCAGTACCCTCAGAGGTGTCGCATCTGGCAGAGAAGATCAGTAGTACCGTTGCAAGGGTGAGCGATTGGATGGTTGAAAATAAACTCAAGATGAACGAAGACAAGACAGAAATAATTAAGATTGGCACTAGGAACAATGTCTCAAAAGTTGAAAGCACAGATTCTCTCTTAATCACGAACTGCCATGTTCCTTTTGTCCATGTAGTGCGGAATCTTGGAGTTTTCTTCGACTCAACACTATCTTTCGACCCACACATAAGTCAGCTCTGCAAAGGTCTTTATCTGCAGCTGCGCAGATTAGGCCAGATCCGACCATATTTAACAACGGAGTCAACAAAAACGCTAGCTGTGGCATTCATACTCTCCCGCCTTGACTACTGCAACGCCGTGCTAGCAGGTATACCTGATGACAAAATAGCCAAGCTGCAACGTATACAGAACAACGCAGCTCGAATAGTCCTTAAAAAAACTAGACAAGATTCTGCTACTACGCTCTTGCGCACGCTCCATTGGCTTCCCGTGAAAGTGAGAATCGATTACAAGGTCGCCACACTTTGTCATCAGTGTATATATAACAATGAGATGCCCTTGTACCTTAGCGAACTGATTACTCCATATGTCCCCCAGAGAGCCCTGCGCTCAATGGACTCAACGCTTTTAGTAGTGCCACGTTTCTCCCTCAAAAGCTACGGTCTGCGTGCTTTTTCAGTTCACGGACCAAAGGTTTGGAACTCACTCCCCATTGATCTCAGACAGACAACATGCTATACCACTTTTAAGAAGAACATTAAGACCTATCTGTTTAAAACTTTTTTAGATTAACTGTTATTCTAGCTCTCGTGTTTTTGTTTGTAATGTTGTTACAGCGCCTTGAGCCTACATTTTGTTTGTTAACTGTGACAAGTCAAAAACTCGCTGTCAGAGTCACTCTAAATTATCACAGCATTAATTATTATTTTTCATTATTTATTTATTTTATTTTGATTATTTCCCCATCCTACCCCTAAATTCTCCACCCGCCCCACCTTTTCCTCTCCAGGCTAGACTTAGTTGACCACATTGGAGATAGCTAAGGCGCGTCCTGTCATTTATCTGCCCTTGATCGGGGAAAGATGATCACACTATCTCTTTTGTCTTATCCGCCGGATGTCCGACTGACGGTCGCGGTTGACACCACCTTGAGGGGAATGCGAGTCAGTCTTTCTTTCTTCCCCCCCCCTCTCTCCCACGATTCTCTGTGATCTTACCGACAGGATGTCTGACAGCCGCAGTAGACACCACCTTGGAGAAAATTAGGCCAGTCCTTTCATTTATCTTCCCTTGACCGGGGCAAAGATACGCTCAGACTCTTTGATCTCATCGGCAGGATGTCTGACGCCGCAATTGACCCCCCCCCCTCTTGGGTGGAATGTAGGTCACTCCCCCCCCCACGTCTCTCTTTGATCTAAGAGATTACACGGGTCAACATACCGCGTGATACTCCAAGGTGCGGCTCTTGTCGGACTTCACCCACGTGTAAGCTAATTCTTAGCCTAGGACCTTTCCTGTGTCCGTCCACATTTCCCAGGCATATATAAAGTGAATTAAATCGAGTCGGACCCTCTTTCATTCTCATACGAGCTGAGCTATCGAGTCTGGACTACTTCATACATTCCTTCTCCTAGAGGAATACCTGGTGGTAAGCCGAACTTAATCACAAGTTCCATCTTAATTACTCTGTGTATATTTCCATTGGAGTTTATCATGTGTATTTTGCTTAGTTCATTTATATTTAATTAGTGCATTGTGTATTTCTCACTGGCGTAAGTAGAAAACATAAACATGTCCTATATATTTATTTATGGATTGCATTAATCTATTAATGCTACGTTGCTCAATTGATCGTTGATGCAACCATGTATATATTTGTACATCTTATTTTATTTCCTTTATCTCGGCTGGTCGCCTTGATAATTTTACTAGCGCACTGATACTGCGTCTAGTGAAGAGATGTGAATTATCCCCCCCCCCTTGTGTGTAAGGATTGGTCTCCCCTGTAGTCATTTCACTCTTACAAAGAGTTGCGCTCTCTCCATTCAAGTGCGTTCCATTGTTCTCGACCCACGGTCATATGTAAACAAACCATCTGGGTCACTGACCACCGCCATTTCACTCCCCCCCCCCTTCTTTCTCTATCCACCTGTGTTGTTTATTTGAGATTATTATTTCCCCTTCTATGTACATTCTTATATTATTATTTCCCCTTTTATGTACATTTCTATATTGCTACTATCTGCCATCTATTTTCCAAATCCCATTTGTCATCATCTCCCCTTTATGCTCTAAAGCAATTTTACCAATCTGACGAATGCACCTCAGTCGAGGGCATCGATAAGATGCATGAGAGGCATGTCCTAACTTGTCTTTATTTATCCGCAGCCTCCCTCAGGTGTTTGCCTATTAGTTTGAGCTTAGTGCTATTCAGCACTGCACTAGCTTACTGACCTGCCTATTTAGTCATTGGATCAACGATCTATTTACCTGCATCTGTGCTGGGTGCTATTCAGCACTGCATTTGCCTACTGAGATCTACTCAACTCTACCACTTGGCGCTATCGGCATTGCCCGCCTATTCGACAGCCCACCTGTCAAGCTATTAGGTGCGACGTCCCTATAGACCAGATCTGTGTGAGACGTCATAGCTACGCCAACCCTCTGCAACTCACTGGACATATCCTGTCAACCACGCTGCCCACGGCAGATCAGCTCTGTCCGCAGTAACCTTGTGCCCACGGTATCCGGCCACCCGCCATACTGTGCCCACTACAGATACTAGAACTTGGGACTGAGACTCCACAAGAACTATATCGCCGGCGTCCCTCTATCCGCTAGAGCGCCACCTCCAGCTGCAGAACCTCAAGCCAGGACACAGCCAGCTGCGACATCAACAGGACAACCAGCTAAGTCAGAGGACAAAGTGACATACTCTCTTATTATGTGCAAGAGTGATGATTAAACATAGAATATACTAGAGATAGATGCAAACCCTCCCCCTTTTTATTATTATATGTATATTTATGTAAATAAATATCCTTTATTTTAACTTTTGTATCTATCTTTCATTGCTTTATCTCGTTGCGTGTCTGCTCCCGATTCACATGCTGATAAGTGGGGGTGTGATTGCTTTCAAAAATAATCATCCCCTAGACATAAAACGTGCCAAACACACGTCACATTTCCCCACCTGTCACATTTTGGCGAGCCCGTCCGTGGATTTAACCCATTAGTACAGCAGGCACGAACAGGCAGCAATAACTAAAATTCCATATCAATATTTCTTTCTAAGAATATTTATAAGTATCATCACTTCGCATTATCAAGAGTGTCACTTCTGTCATATTTTATTTATTATTATTATTGCATTTCATGTGTAATATTTTCTTGCAGGAACTTTGTGATTAACATAGGCAGACACCACATTCCTTTTGCACTCTTCCCTATAACTTCCAAGTAATTGCTTTCAGCAGCTCCTTCCTCGTCTCCACCTCTTACTCTACTTCTGCTTTATCCCCCTCATTGCCCACCCCTCATCATTATGGCCAGCGGCACACGCTCGAAAGCGGACTCTGACATGAAGCAGAAAATGGCTGAATTGAAGGATTTTGCAGCCACCTTATTTGATGATGAGGCAGAACGGAAAGAATTTGTGAGAGCACGATTTGAGGCGTTTGAAAGAGAAGAAGAAAAAAGAAAGGAAGACGAAAAGGAAGAAAGAAGATTAGCAAGGGAGCATGAGCTAGCGATGAAGGATAAGGATAATGAAATAGCTAAAGAAAGAGAAAGAAAGGAAGCTGAAATAGCTATCGCCATAGCTAAAGAAAAAGAAATTACAGCGAGAGAAAAGATAGCCGCGGACAAAGAGAACGAGGCCGCCCGCCAGGCTTCTTCCGAGTCTCGCCCGGCTAGCCCAGCATCCTTTCAAAGTTCCTTGAACGGTCTACCCCACATGCCCATGGAGCACTTCGACGACAAGACAGAGAACATCGAAGTTTATCTTGTCCGCTTTGAGGAAGTAGCACGCTTCTACGGTCTGCCAGAGGAGAAATGGTGCTTCCGGCTATCCCAATGCCTCCGAGGCAAAGCCTACGAGGTTTACTCCAAACTTCCCTCCGGCCGGCGAGAGGACTACCCAGCCCTCAAACAGGCGCTACTCGTCCAGTTCGAGTTGACCGCCGAGGCCTACCACAAAAAGTTCAGAGGGTCCCGCCTCGAACGCAGAGAGACCTACGGTAACCTCTGCGAAAGGCTGGACAAGTACCTTATCAGGTGGCACGCTCTCAGCCAATTGCCAGAGACTTTTGATGGCCTAGCATGCCTCGTACTCTCTGAGCAGCTGTTAGAATGCATGTCCCCAGAGGTCAGAGTTTATGTCAAGGAGCAACAAGCAACTGCACCCGCTGACATAGCTTCCGCCGCTGATCGGTACTTGAACGCCCGAAAGGACTTAAAAGGCAAAGCAACCGCGACAGACCAGCAAACAGACCAACCAACTTCTCCTGCTCAATCCAACCTTCCTCCTAAAACTCCCCAGCATAACCAGGCACCAGGCCAGCAATCAGCCCCTCATAGCCACAATAACCGCCCCAACCACCAGTCTCGCTATAACCAGGCCAACTACTCTCAGCGTGACTCACGTCATGGCGCGCGTGACAGTAGACCCACCCCACATCGGCAGCAGCAGGCCCCACGGACCCTATCAATGGTGGTGCCAGTCCCTCAACCCTCTGTGATTGATCCATTTGACCAACCAGAGGAGGACACATACGTCGTCTCCACGATGGCCGTGGCTCCTCAACCCACTGCCGTTGATCTCAGCAGACCAGAACTCCCACCGGTGCTACCTCACCCCACCTCTTCTCCTCCGGGAGTAGAGAACATTCTGGCCAACGGTGTCGAAGTTTTGGGCCTATACGACTCAGGCTGTTCGTTCGGCGCGGTTATCAGTAAGGCACTGATTGACCCATCGGATCTCACTGGTGGAACAGTGACAATCCAGTCTATAGACCGTGGCACTCCTCCGCAGGTTCTACCTGTCGCGAGGGTCCACGTGGAGTGCAGGTACGTACATGGCACCATTGACGCCGCCGTCATGGACACGCCAGTGTACGACTTCATCCTAGGCTCCAAATATGTCCCTCTTGGAGTAGTCAATAAACCTTACTTCTCTCTGCCCGTCGGTAGATCGACGAAGCAGAAACGTGGTAGCAACCAGCAGGTTGGAAGCCCTGGTCGCCACACTAACACGCCTAGTCCCGACTCATCAGCGAAGTTCAAACCACTCCGCCCTGGCATTGACACTGCTAGGAAGTCACGAGTCAAACCGCATACGCGCACTCGTGAGGGTCTACTTGACCCAGGCCACTCAGCCAAAGTCACGCATCCCTCCTCTGACGTTGACAGTGTCAGAATGCCCCGAGGTAAGATGAACCCTTGCTCTCGTGGACTCACTCCTTTTCATGGCTCCCCAGCCACCACTCCGAATCAGCCTCCCCCTGGCATTGATAGTGTCAGGAAGTCACGAGGTAAGCCGAACCCCCGCGCTCGTGAAAACACATCTCCCTATGGCTCCTCAGCCACCATTCCAAATCAACCTTCTCCTGGCATTGATAGTGTCAGGAAGTCCCGAGGTAAGCCGAACCCTCGCGCTCGTGAAAACACTTCTCACCCTGGCTCCTCAGCCACCATTCAATATCAACCTTCCCCTGGCATTAACCATGTCAGGAAGCCACGATGTAAGCCAGATTATCGCACTCGTGGGGACGTTCTCAGGCAGAACTCCACATTCTTTATCAGGCCACTCTTCCCTGACATTGATCGTGTCAGACGATACCGAGGTAAGCTGACTACTTACTCTCGTGAAGAAGCGCCTCACAGCGGCCTCGGAGGTAAGCCCCAACGAGCACACGTGCCTTGGTCACCCCGCCTAAGCCCCAATCACGCTCCCCAATCCGCCCCAGGAAGGAATCATTACTCACCCAACCGCCCAATCTACTCTCCCAAGCAACCCCAAAGGTTTCACCCAGGTGATTCCGTACTCAGGGACGGGAAGTAGACCACGGACAGACTTGGACAGACTCTCCTCCTGGCATGGCTATCCCTTTATTTTTCCAGATTTTTTTTTCTAATGCTGTGATAACAACTGATCTTAAAGTTAGAGTGACCAAGAGATCCATCTTGGCGGCGGCGTATGTGACAAGTCAAAAACTCGCTGTCAGAGTCACTCTAAATTATCACAGCATTAATTATTATTTTTCATTATTTATTTATTTTATTTTGATTATTTCCCCATCCTACCCCTAAATTCTCCACCCGCCCCACCTTTTCCTCTCCAGGCTAGACTTAGTTGACCACATTGGAGATAGCTAAGGCGCGTCCTGTCATTTATCTGCCCTTGATCGGGGAAAGATGATCACACTATCTCTTTTGTCTTATCCGCCGGATGTCCGACTGACGGTCGCGGTTGACACCACCTTGAGGGGAATGCGAGTCAGTCTTTCTTTCTTCCCCCCCCCTCTCTCCCACGATTCTCTGTGATCTTACCGACAGGATGTCTGACAGCCGCAGTAGACACCACCTTGGAGAAAATTAGGCCAGTCCTTTCATTTATCTTCCCTTGACCGGGGCAAAGATACGCTCAGACTCTTTGATCTCATCGGCAGGATGTCTGACGCCGCAATTGACCCCCCCCCCTCTTGGGTGGAATGTAGGTCACTCCCCCCCCCCCACGTCTCTCTTTGATCTAAGAGATTACACGGGTCAACATACCGCGTGATACTCCAAGGTGCGGCTCTTGTCGGACTTCACCCACGTGTAAGCTAATTCTTAGCCTAGGACCTTTCCTGTGTCCGTCCACATTTCCCAGGCATATATAAAGTGAATTAAATCGAGTCGGACCCTCTTTCATTCTCATACGAGCTGAGCTATCGAGTCTGGACTACTTCATACATTCCTTCTCCTAGAGGAATACCTGGTGGTAAGCCGAACTTAATCACAAGTTCCATCTTAATTACTCTGTGTATATTTCCATTGGAGTTTATCATGTGTATTTTGCTTAGTTCATTTATATTTAATTAGTGCATTGTGTATTTCTCACTGGCGTAAGTAGAAAACATAAACATGTCCTATATATTTATTTATGGATTGCATTAATCTATTAATGCTACGTTGCTCAATTGATCGTTGATGCAACCATGTATATATTTGTACATCTTATTTTATTTCCTTTATCTCGGCTGGTCGCCTTGATAATTTTACTAGCGCACTGATACTGCGTCTAGTGAAGAGATGTGAATTATCCCCCCCCCCCTTGTGTGTAAGGATTGGTCTCCCCTGTAGTCATTTCACTCTTACAAAGAGTTGCGCTCTCTCCATTCAAGTGCGTTCCATTGTTCTCGACCCACGGTCATATGTAAACAAACCATCTGGGTCACTGACCACCGCCATTTCACTCCCCCCCCCTTCTTTCTCTATCCACCTGTGTTGTTTATTTGAGATTATTATTTCCCCTTCTATGTACATTCTTATATTATTATTTCCCCTTTTATGTACATTTCTATATTGCTACTATCTGCCATCTATTTTCCAAATCCCATTTGTCATCATCTCCCCTTTATGCTCTAAAGCAATTTTACCAATCTGACGAATGCACCTCAGTCGAGGGCATCGATAAGATGCATGAGAGGCATGTCCTAACTTGTCTTTATTTATCCGCAGCCTCCCTCAGGTGTTTGCCTATTAGTTTGAGCTTAGTGCTATTCAGCACTGCACTAGCTTACTGACCTGCCTATTTAGTCATTGGATCAACGATCTATTTACCTGCATCTGTGCTGGGTGCTATTCAGCACTGCATTTGCCTACTGAGATCTACTCAACTCTACCACTTGGCGCTATCGGCATTGCCCGCCTATTCGACAGCCCACCTGTCAAGCTATTAGGTGCGACGTCCCTATAGACCAGATCTGTGTGAGACGTCATAGCTACGCCAACCCTCTGCAACTCACTGGACATATCCTGTCAACCACGCTGCCCACGGCAGATCAGCTCTGTCCGCAGTAACCTTGTGCCCACGGTATCCGGCCACCCGCCATACTGTGCCCACTACAGATACTAGAACTTGGGACTGAGACTCCACAAGAACTATATCGCCGGCGTCCCTCTATCCGCTAGAGCGCCACCTCCAGCTGCAGAACCTCAAGCCAGGACACAGCCAGCTGCGACATCAACAGGACAACCAGCTAAGTCAGAGGACAAAGTGACATACTCTCTTATTATGTGCAAGAGTGATGATTAAACATAGAATATACTAGAGATAGATGCAAACCCTCCCCCTTTTTATTATTATATGTATATTTATGTAAATAAATATCCTTTATTTTAACTTTTGTATCTATCTTTCATTGCTTTATCTCGTTGCGTGTCTGCTCCCGATTCACATGCTGATAAGTGGGGGTGTGATTGCTTTCAAAAATAATCATCCCCTAGACATAAAACGTGCCAAACACACGTCACATTTCCCCACCTGTCACATTAACAGCGCTTTATAAATAAAATTATTATTATTATTATTATTACCTCTAAAAGTAAATTAAAGAGCTCTCCAGCTGACTCTTTCAGGAGTTATTTGCTGCTTTTCTCTATGCCAGTGATGGTATGCTGATGCCCATTTCTAAAGCAATTGCGTTCCCTTTATGATTTAGGTACACGTCCTGTTCAGCACAGCTGTTGAATGATAACTAGTTCCCTAAATCTAAACCATTCTGCTTTTGTTGATAGTCATACTGATATTTGTCAAATGTGTTTGACTAGGCCCATAGGTGACAAAATATATCATTTACTAATATTTCTTATGTACAGTACATGTATTGTTCATGTCCACATGTGAGTGAAATATACTTCTAAAGACTAAATCACAGCTTAGGAATTACTCTTTAAAGAAACTGGTGGAATATCACATTATTGAATGACTATTTAAATGCAATCAATGGGTATAGTGAGGGTTTAGACGTATCTAAATATTTGCTAAATTACATAAAAACATATCTTTCCTCCAATTTGAGGAAAATCATTTGTCACTGGTGATTTTGGAATGCATTCCCTGTGAAAAATAAAGGGATCACTGTGATATTTAAAATTTTAAATTAAAAAAAAACCTAACAAAACAACCAAAGATCACAAAAGTTTCACACTATTTTGTTTGCATTAGTAGCTTCACCAATTTCATTATACTGTTATATAAGCAAATGACTTGGAATTACAAGTGACTCTTTTTTTTTAAAAACCTTTTTAAGTTCTTTTACAAACTTAGTACTAATGTTTACAGGAATTCAGTGAAAGACTGCATTTTTTGTATTCTGTAGTTTTGTGTGATTGAGCCCAATGTACAAGTCAGTAGTTTCATTAGCAAAGGATGGATTTGGTCAACAGTTATTACTATCATTCTGGTAAATATTAAAATCTAATTAAATTGTATATTCTTGGAAATTCAAATATTTTTTTGCAAATTAAAAAAAACAATTGAAAATATTTAAAAGCAATGTTTCTTAATTGGATAACAAAAAGTAATGAATTTGTCACATTCACAGGTCCTCCATTTTAACTTTGCTGTTAACATGAAGAAGATATGTTTGAGCCTCTAGAGCTGTAATCTGTATATCATATCAGCGGTAAGTGTAGACTTCTTTTTTTTGATGTTTTTTATATAAACAGAATTCTTCAAAGTGATTTCTTTTGTTTTGTTTTGTTTTTTACATGGAGTATTACATTTTAGTCTGAAAAATTTTTTTTTTTCTTTTTAATCTAAAATTTTTCTCCATTGTAATTGATACCGTTTTAATTTGGTTTTGTGATTTTTATTTATTTATTTTTTTCCCAGATATTATTTTCTGAACATAAAGAAAATCTGAAGACGATCAGGTTCACCAATGGAGCCTATGTGTAAGTCTTAAAACATTTGCTGTCTCTCATTCCTCATTGTTTTGTTGCTGTTACAGAAAACTAAAATTCAGTGTGAAATATTGTTTTCCCAGCTGCGACAACTACACTTGCAATGCCTAGATATCTTGTTCGATTCAACCACAGCTTGTTCTTGAACTCATTATTGAACAATATTTCCAGGTAAGGTTTAGACTAGACATCTAGTTTAACAAAACTAAAGTCTCGTCTTGATCCAGAATTCTAGACTATGTGAATTTTGTTGTAAGCTGCTAAAATTCAACAATGCTATTTAGTTAAGTAATTTCAACTCTTTTAAGCTTCAATTACTCTAAATCTTTGATTTTACTGTTTTTCATTTCTACATGTTGATATAAAGAGTCTAGTAGTGAATTAGTTTTTCTTTAAACATGTGTAACCTACTTTCACAGTATTTTAGCAGGTATACTGTAAAATTTAAATTTTTAGAAATAATTAGGTAACTTTGTGTAACTACTTGGAACTGTCTCACAATCTAATTTTTCAGTATTTTAAAAATTTCTTCAATAAAATTTCTCCTGTAAAGCTTATAGTTTAAATGAAAAGTATTTCAGAAAAATGATTTTTACAAAATATATGAACTTAGCAGGGTTAAGTAAGATAAGCTCTGTCTGCTTTTCTTACTTTTAGAAAGTGCTGCACTGAGTAAAATTCTTTGTCCAGCTGATTTTAACTTTAGCCAATTGAGCAGTAAAATTATATCCCTTTGACATAAATTCGTAAACAATGGAAACTTTGTTTTTTACCTCATTATTCATTTGTTTCCCTCAATATATTATAATTTAATTATATTTTTAAAAAAAGCTCTTTTAAAGGATCATCATATAATTATGGTCATCCTTTCCGACCTTGTGATCTATAGGGTAGATGATGTTAAGGTCATCTGTTTCTATGGTTTAACTGCTATCAAGCAAGGTTTTAAGTGGCCAGAACAACCCACCGCCTTTAATTTTCCCCAACTAAAGTCAGGTACCCATTAGAGTTGGTTGTCATATTCTTCTCTATTTGTGTATTTGTTGTTTAATATTTCTGTTTTCTAAATAAAAAAAATATTAACTTATTAGGATGTGTCATTTTCTTCTAGTCGGTCTACGCTTATAACGATTTTGACGCAGACAACATCACACAGTCCGGTTGTGAACAATAATGTTGAAGGGGGCAGTGGTGGTGCCAGTAATGACGAGGATCTCTTTGGGGAGCATTACTTTCACATCTGTATCTACATCTGGGCCTGTGTGGTGGTCAGCAGCCTCATTGCCCTTTCAGTGGTAATCTTTCATATCGCCGTCATCTATTGTCAGGTTATTGTGACTTTTATGTTTCCCTTCTACATTGTTTGTGTCTTCATTTTAAGTTTTTTTTTTTTATTTTGCGGTCACATTGTTTCTACATAGATTTATATATTTATACATTACTGTGTTAATTTAACTCTTATTGTCAAAAACTAATATTACAATGGTTACATTTTAGCAATACATACTTGTCAGCTAGAAGATCATTTTAAGTTTGAGAATTGTATGTGAAATTAAATTTCATAAACTCTTGTATATATATATGTATATATAAAAGCCAGGGTTAGTTGTGATCAGCTTCTTCCTACAAATTTATGTTTTAGATACATGGAAATATATTTATTGCGCTGTCATTATTATCATTTAATTATCAATGTTGCTAATATAAGTTTTGTTGATTATTAAGAAAGGTTGAAATAGCTATTCTCCAGTTTTAGCCACGTATATGATCAAGTGTTTCTATCTTTTGCTACATTGATAAATAATTGTGAGCAGGAATTCTGCTCCTTAATAGTTCAATTAACTCTGTATGACAAGATATATACATCTTATTTTTTTTTTGGTCTTTTTAAAATTTAATCATAAAACTTTTACCAAGATGAGGTCCAACTTTTTGCCAAAATAAAACTAAACACAGCCTCTAAGTCCACCTGCAGAATTGAGCCAAGGGTTAAACCACTTGCTTTGTCCATTGTCTATTGAGAGACAGTTAAACTCGTGCTTTAATTCAAACTAAAAGCCATGCACTGTCCAGGGCATTACACAAAGTACAAGTTAAAGGGTTATGGGAGGAGGGGACCAAATGTAAAGAAAAAAATAAACAAAAAAATTTTCTTCTTTATCGAAACCCATTTTGAGAATATATAAAATAGTACTCACTAAAAAAAAATTAAGAAAACTGTTGGCAGAAGTAAGAATTCAGTCTAGTAATTTCATTACAAAGCTCCGACATTTTACTGCTGAGGTACACTTCTACATGTCCAAGTGCTAAAATTGTTAATTATTAATTTTTTGGATCATGATAGATTTCAAGGATATAAAGGTGTGGATCTTGATAGATTTCAAGGATATAAAGGTGTGGCGTAGTTACATTTGTCCCTTGTGAAAGGATGAAATGGGTTGTGGCCACTTTCTGATTTTCTGGGAAGTGAAGCGGATCCCACTAGGTGGTTTCAAAAATATATACAAATTTGAGCATCTTTATCATCTTTTATGTTAAAAAAAAAATCACATTAATTTTACATGCAATCAGTCATTCCATTGTGTCCATCAAAGCTGATTGTTTTTTCTTGTATATGTGTTCATACTGTTGACATTATTGATTGTTTCCTTCAGTACAAAGTATCGATCACTAGAAAGAAATGAAGGTATTAGTGTTACTTGTAATTCTCTGACTCATTGCCCTCTGTTATTTCTAGTTACATTTGTCCCTTCAGAAATGGGGTTGTTGTGGCCGTTCACTGACTCGCTGGGAGGTAAAGAGGATCCCACTAAGGAGGTTTCAAAAAACAGAAGGAGGTAAGATTTTTTTTTTACGTATTATGATCACTAACTAGTCTGCCCTATAGATTGCAAGGACTGAAAGGGGTATTTTTAAAATTAAATGATGACACTTTGTGTAAAATATGTACTGAATAAGATAAAGATGCTATTTTTGATTTGGTTAGATGACTGTCAAGATAAATGTCCCATATGTCATGAAGAGTTTAATGAGGGACGTCTCATAAGGCAGTTACCATGTAACCACTGTAAGTTGAAGTTTGTACTGTTCTTTTAACTAGCAATAAGAGAAGGGGTGAGGAAAATAGCGCAATTCAGGCACTGCTGACACTTTCTCAACCTGTTGTCCTAGAATAATTAACTATTATGTTAAGAAAATCTTTTAAATATTTTTTTTTACTTGTGTTTTTTTTTTTTCCTCTGGTGCCATGTCCTTATGGCAGCCATTGGCATTTTTTTTTTGTAGTCAGAACATTTCATTTCTAGAGCCTTATTCTGCAGTTAAAGTCTAAGTTAAAGACTTCCTGTCCCTCCTTGTGACATAGATAATCGCTGCATCATTCTGATGTTCTTGAACATTGTCTTTTGTCGTTCTGACTAGAACCTTTTGACAGATTAGTGTCTTAGAGAAAGCACTCTTTCGTTTTGTGTGTTTTTTTTTTTTAAAGAAACGTGTAAATGGCTGAATTTTTAGCTTTGATTAGCTTGCGTCAAAGTATAAGAAATGTTTTTAAAAAAATGGCTGAGCAAAACTTTCTTTTGTTTGGACAGGTTACCATAGTTACTGTGTAGATAGATGGTTGGTGAAGATGTCCAACAGATGTCCACTGTGTAAACAGCGGGTGTCCATCAGTTTGTTCTGTCCTTGGAACAAGCAGCAAAGAAAGAAGGAAATGAATGGGCTGATAACTGCACAGGCAGAAGCTGAGGCTTCAGTGGATGAATCACTTCCATTGCCACCACTTTCAACCTTGACCCCACAGAATTGGTATGGTGAGGATATCATGTCAGGTAATATCTAGGTGTAATAATAAATCAAAAGGTATCATGGAATCCCCATATTTATGAAATTTTATCAAGCAAAAGATTAGGGCTCATTACAAAAAATTTTTACAAATCAAACAAGAACATAAAACTGAAATGCTAAGAAACTAGAACAAATACAAAAATAGAGCTGTGAGATTTATAACAAATGTATATTCAAATTTGATTAGACTAACACCATTAGAGTTAGAGACTTTTCAGGACAGAAGAATTAAAAGTAAAGTAGCTATAATACATAAAACACTAAACCAGAACTTACAAATAGAAAAACAAAACCTAATAAAATACTCAGAAAGAAACAAAGATAGAGGCACATTTCTTATTCCATACTCTATAACAACTTCGTACAAGTGCTCCTTCTTCCCTAGTGCCATTAGAGAATGGAATGGGTTGCCTGAACACTTAGCAGAGTTTAAGTCATTGATTAACATGCACGACTAGATTGACATATCAAATATTGAAGTAACGTCTGTAATATACAAGATAAGATAATGAAATGGTTCACTAAGCTAGTTGATGGACAATATTTATAGCTTATACTTTGAAAAGTTTATATATATGTCATACCTCGTAATCCATTTGCAAAAATTAAATGTGACATTTTAGAAAGTCATTCTTTATTCTTTCAGGGTTCGTAGCGCTCCTAAAAACTCCTAAAATCTCCTAAAAAATGAAAAGTCTCCTAAAATCCTAAAATTCTCCTAAAAATTGCAGAAAGTCTCCTAAATTTTTTACCCAATATTTTTTAAAAATATAATTTTGCTTATTTCTTACTAAAAATGCGGGGGAAAAAAAAACAAAAGCGTAACTAGGCATTCTGATCGCATGACGTTACGGGCTGGCTGTGTTAAAGAGCTGACCAGTGACCCGTCTACACCGCCTTTCACCCACTTGTGAAGCGCGACCTCGTGATTGAAGATGGCCTTGGCTCAAGCAAGCATTTCACCTGGCAGTTTTTTTCTGAAGTCAGCGTAGAAATGTTTGTTTCCATTTATTGTTACCACTAAAGACGCGCTAGATCTAGTCTTTAGTGACTATTGTCTATAATTAGTGCAATTACCAGCCTAATTGGTAGGCTACACCCCTCTGGGCCCTCCCTCACCTAAAATCTTCTTGTTGTAAGTGTAAGAGTGACTTCGCGTGGAAAGTCGGTAAATCATCTAGATTTAGCTAGTATCTAGTAATAGTATCTAGATCTAAGTTAGATCTAGTGAAGATAATTCGCACGCAACCTGAAAACTCAGTACATTTTTTTCAATTTAATGATCTCGATACATCTAATGTCTAGATTACTCTAGAAATACGCTAGATTCTAGATTTACGCTAAATCACTTAGAGTCTAGTGAAGATAATGAGTGAAAAGCCCGCAAATTTAGTGACTTAGATCTAGACTCTAGATCTACGGTATATCCAGTGAAGATAATTTGCACACAGACGTGAAAAGTCCGCAAATTTTAGTGACTTAGATCTAGACTCTAGATCTACGGTAGGGCCTATATCCAGTGAAGATAATTTGCACACAGCCGCGAAAAGTCCGCGAATATTAGTGACTTAGATCTAGACTCTAGATCTACGGTATATCTAGTGAAGATAATTCTCACACAGCCGCGAAAAGTCCGCAAATTTTAGTGACTTAGATCTAGACTCTAGATCTACGGTATATCCAGTGAAGATAATTTGCACACAGCCGCGAAAAGTCCTCTAATTTTAGTGACTTAGATCTAGACTCTAGATCTACGGTATATCTAGTGAAGATAATTCTCACACAGCCGCGAAAAGTCCTCTAATTTTAGTGACTTAGATCTAGACTCTAGATCTACGGTATATCTAGTGAAGATAATTCTCACACAGCCGCGAAAAGTCCGCAAATTTTAGTGACTTAGATCTAGACTCTAGATCTACGGTATATCTAGTGAAGATAATTCTCACACAGCCGTGAAAAGTCCGCAAAATTTAGTGACTTAAGAGTTAAAGTCCGCGAATTTTAGCGAATTAGCTTTAGAGTCTAGATCTTCTGTAAATTTAGTGAAGATAATATTCACACAGCAGTGAAAAGTCCGCAAAATTTAGTGACTTAAGAGTTAAAGTCCGCGAATTTTAGCGAATTAGCTTTAGAGTCTAGATCTTCTGTAAATTTAGTGAAGATAATATTCACACAGCAGTGAAAAGTCCGCTAATTTTCGTCACTTTGATTTAGACTCTAGATTTACGCTAAATCACTAGAATATATATAGAGTGAAGATATTTCTCTCACAGCCCTGAAAAGTCCGCGAATTTTAGTGACTTAGATCTAGAGTCTAGATCTATTGTAGATTTAACGAAAATATTTAGCATACAGCTGTGAAAAGTCCGTAAAAATTATTTCACTCGTAAAAGCCAGGGAAACTATACGGTTGAAAAAGATTCTGCTAGGAAAAAAAACGCGAATAGGTCGAATTCCCCCCACCCCAATCCAAAAGCCATTTTTTAGTAAGCAAATGTCAACTAAACATTCAAATAGGCCAATATTGCCCTATATATTACAGGCTCTGTTTATGAGAAGGATTTAAGTTAACTAATAGAAGAATAAAACATTACCTCAAATGCACACCATGACTCTAGTATCTATAAGATACACATATGAACTAATAATGTACATTTCCATCACAGAGAATACACATTATGAAGGCATCTCAAGCATGTTTCTTATTTTAAAAAAATGGAATAGCAACCATTTGTAATGTTCTTAAATAAATCTTTGAAAAAAAATGGTTGTTTGATGTTTTGGGATGACAGTCAAGTTGTTACTTGATTAAAAGATAACTTTCATTACATTTTCTGTGGACATGCCACAGCTGATAACATTGTTTCTGTGGCATATTGGCAAGATATTTATTATTTTTAAAATCAAATAACAATAATTGATTTGATAAATGCTTAGTTTTGTTTATGTTTTACTGTGTATCACACAAACGGACGGGAAACACACACACTTATCATACATTTCATCCTTAAAAAAACTCCTAAAATCTCCTAAAATTTTGTCATGGAAAAGTGCTACTAACCCTGTTCTTTCCATAGATACAGAAACAATATTTATGTTAATCATTTTGAATATTGATTTGAAAATTTAGCAACATTTTTTTTAACAATGTCAGTTATTCTGTTTAAGTCAGAATTCCAACTTTTAAAAAATGCCTTGAAATTTTGGTGCGTCAGGATTTTAAATGTTGATTCATCCAATGGGTACCCCTTATACCTCAGTTCAATGTTATGTAAAATCTATTTTAGCACTGAGATCAATACATTTTCTAAATGCATCAAGTGTTTATTATTGCTCTTGAATGAAAATTATTATAATCAAATATTAATGTAGAATGCAGTGTCTTCCATTTATTATTTATCTTTTTTTTTTAATTAACTAGGTCCTAGTAAATTCATTATCATGCGACCTGGAAGACCTACGCGAGTTATTGATGTTAGAGAGCAAAAGAAGAAGGTCAAGGCTGAACAGGAAGCTAAAGCCCTTGCTAAGAGACAGCATGATGAGGCTGCTGCTTTGTCTGAAGTTCCTGAAGGGTTAGAAGAAGAAGAATCTCTCCTGAAAAATGTTAGCCGTCAGCCAGAACCTGTCAACGTGTCATGTGTGGACTCTGCTGATACCAGGACATTAGCTTGTAAGTGTGTCCATGAGGGCAAGCCTTGCTTGTCATATTGTAAGTGTAGAGAGCAGGACTTGCTGTTGGAGTCAGAATGTACGGCTAGCTGTGACATTGATGAAAGTCCAGTACTAGGAAATCACCACAGAAATCTAACAAAGCATTCAAAAACTGATCTTAGCAAAGGACATTTTTGTGATCCTTTGGAAACGACAATAACATTAAACAGTCGTTCCAGCAGTGTTGTGTCAGCCAATCATGCCAGGTCAGAAACTCCTACCATGCAATATTCTAATGACAAAGTCCCATCTACATCAGTCCCAATCAAACATCGAACTTGGCCAGAGAATCTCAATCAGTGTTCCTCAGAGGTGCTGGAGCTGAATATGGTGGTTATAAAATCTGATTCTATTGACCACATTTACCAGACTTCGGACAATATTAATAGTTCTTAACAAATGTCATCAAGGTTACTTTTGTTCTGAGTACCGTACTTCCAAACCAAAAAAAAAATTTACACATTATATGTTGGTGCATGAACAAATTTTTTGAACAAATTTTTTTTTACAAAAATGTTATTGATAAAAAAAACAAAAAAATAGAAAATAGTGTTTCTGAATGACCTTCACCCCCTGCTGGCAGAAACTTCAAAATGTATGTATTAATTAATTCCATGACATGGTGCCACTTTGTGTTAAAAAAAATAGCTTACTATTTTTTATTGAAATCATTCCTTCCACATTAGATCCTATGCATTGTTTTTAACCTTTTGATCCTAACCCAACTCCATCTCACCCACATCTAACTTTTGGTTACTTCTTCAAAAATTTGATTTTTTTTTGCCTGCCTTTCAATTAGGTCTATATATATTTTTCCCCCCATTTCTAATTTGTTACTGGATTGATAAACATGTCTCAGAAACAAAATTTGTATGACAAGAGGAATCTTTTTATTTTAAGGGGATGTGTTCCTATATTCTTTACTCATTGGAAAATGTTATCACATCTGTATCTAGGAGCTGTCATGTTTGTATGTACATGAGATTTGGGTATCAGTACATGTCTTTCCATTAACTTGATAACAGGTTGGTCTAGTGATAATACTCTCAGCTGCTTATCTGAAGGTCTTAGGGTTGAGTCTGTTTGGAGAAGCTAGCCAGGAACTTTATTTGGCATTAATAGAATGGGCTGAAGTCCCAGAGTTACCCCAGCACTAAATGAACAACTGACCTTAGCTGTGGAAAGCAAAGGCAGTAAAATGTGTAGAATTTAATACGGAAACAACTGTACTTTATGTCATCCATGCTATTTTCTGCTTTGACGAAGGGAAGTTTACTTCTATTTATTTGGTTGTGTATTATTTATTTGAATTTATTTCTCCACTTACCTAGGATATTTAGTAGACATTCTGTTACTTGGTGAGAGGCATTTTGACTTGCTTGTACTATTGCTATTATATCTTTTTTTTTTTAAGCCTTTCTCTTGCCTTGTGTCTGGAGTATCTGGTGGTAAATGTCTCAGGACTGGTTGAAGGCTAGGCACTCTTATTGGGTAGCCAGTTAATTTTTCTGTTGGGCCATTAGTCTACCTACAGTAGGACTTGAAATAGATGACATTACTTGATATTTTTTGGCCAGCATAGTAACTGTGTATCTTTATGAAGAGAAAAGACAAATAAATATTGGACTAAAGCTAGCTGACCCTGGTATGTGATTGTTAGAGGCTCACTATCTTGGCTTATATCTTTGTTCTTGTTTCCAGAAGATGCAAGAGTGGGGCTGCCAGTAGGCCACTGCATTTACTTTCTTTTTTTTTTTTTTTTTTTATCCAATCTTCCCTGATTTTTTGTTTAAAGAATCTGTGGTCATCATGTCCAGCTTTTGCCTCAGCATCATGATCTCTAAATTCTTGAAATTCATTTGCATCTCATGAGTTCACAACCCTTGTCCAGTTTGTGGCTATGCATCTGTTCCATGCTGCGACTCAGGATTTTCCTTCAAGAACAATTCCTGTAAAGCCTCTTAATTAGGTTTTGGTGCTGCGAACAGATCAGTATTCTTGTCCCTTTGCAGTGATTAAGAACAATGGAAATAACACACAACTCCAGAGTTATTAGCTAACCACTTGGCTGTAGCTATTGGTCCAAACTGCCCACAGGCTGTGATGTCGCAGGTCAGTGTTCAGGCCTTCTGTAACGAATGATCTTGAATAGCTATTACCTTTCTCTTCTTCCTGCTCTCTCTCTCTCTCTCCTCCCCCCCCCCCCCCCCGGCCCCCTTCCAGATTTTGTATAAGATTGTATTTGTTAGCCCAAGAGGAGAGATCTTATTGTGTTAGATTATGTTTTGTTAAATAATTGTATGATTCTCCATTGATTCAGCCAACTTCTTGTGTTCTATTGTTAGTTACATGTAAATTGTACAAGTTTTGATAGTGTTGAATAATGGCATTCTCTTTTCAAGATGTAGAACTATTGACACATTCTTTACAAAAAGAAATACTTTTGTTGTGAATCAATCGATAGCATATATGTATGCATGACATTCGAAGTGTGACAGGGAATTATGCCATATTTGTGATTTAACCTTGATGTTCTCAAAGTACTTATATGCACTTTGTAATGTAAAATATTGTTTTCATTATTGTTTTGATTTATGCCATTTGTAGAGAACAATGAATTGAACTAGGCATGCTCTGTACACCATGACGTAAATGTTGATCTTTTAGTTGATATAGTTTAACCACATTCAAACAATCGATAAAGAAAACTGAGATCTATGTTTCTTAACTCTTTCTCTCCTAACTGACGATACCAACGTTGATTCCACCAGAATGTGGTAAATAATTACGGAGAGAAAGGGTTAAGTAAACAGACTAATATTTAAATGTGGATCATTTGAACAGTTTTGTTGTATAAATGAAGTTGATAAAGTTAACCCATATAGGGTTGTTGGATGTACTACTGTGACTAGGAGTATGGTGAGAAAAAAGAACAAAATTACTTGGCAGTGCGCAGCCAGGATTTGACAACTATTAAAAAACAAAACAACTTAAGAGTTAATGTTAATTGAAATCCAGAGCAAGAACAAAAAATATACTAAATGACATTTAGTTACTGTACTTGACAATTAGCTACTGTACTTTCCATTTGGTTACTGTGTTAAAAACAAAATTTACTCCACTTTCGATAATAATCATCTATTACTACTTGTGGGTGGACAGCCAGACACAGCTCTTAAATATCTGTTGTTTTTTTTTTGTTTTTTTTTTCAAATAAGATTAACTTTCATTGCTATCTGTGTAACCCATTCCTTCAATACCTTTATCTAAAATAAAAACTGCTTAATGGTTAAGCATATTATCCAAGAGGCCCGTATAAGACACTGGCCCCCAAAACACCCCAATAGAAAGAAAACTCTATGGAGAGCTCCCTGATTTGGAAACCACTGCGCAGTTCATCTCATATATTGGTCTAGTCATCTGAATACTCCAACATAACAATGAGAACGAAGAAGAAGAAGAAGTAAAGAGTATTATTATAGTTCTCTTTTGATGGAATGATTACTGATTGAAAGGCAGTGCCATAATTGTTCTGACTGACACTTTGACTAGTAGCCCATGAGTGCTATAAAAAACCACCCCAAGTCAGAAACAAGTAATATGACTTTACTGGTTTTATTGTTACCTAACTTAACTGATGTTTGTACTCTTTTTAACATTACATACATTCTAGTGAGTAAGCTGTTTTGATGTACTGTTGGAAAAAGATCACTCCCTGTCAAAGTTCATTAGGTCATATAGTTTACTGGAGAATTACTAGGTACAAAAGAATATTTATTTCTACGCTTTGAAGTTACTTAGCTTTGTAAGAATATTCTTTTTCAGCTAAGTTTTTATAACCATTGTTTTCAATTTTCCAAATGCTTTTAAATTGATTCAAATATTTGTATCAATATTTATTTTTTTAGATAATTTTATTGAAATGTTAAACACCTTTTTGTAAAATTGTACACTATTACCATATTTGTAAATAGTTCGACCCAAATGTTTGAAAAGAGTAAAGACATTTTTATTTTATTCTTTTCATTTACTAGTCAGTGGTGAGTGCTAGCAAGTTGTTCTCATTTCTGCTAGTCATGTTGTGTGATGGTTGTTATCATCATGTCTCGTTTTTTTTTTTTTTTTTCAATTCATGGTTTTTCATTTTACAAAAAATCTGATTATACAAATTGAAAAAAAAAAAAATGTCAGTATATTAAAAAAGAACTTTTATATTATTGTATACACATTTTATAATCATATTTTAAAAGTATTTGAGGTTCCCTTTCAATTTTGTTATCATATGACATAACAAAGTCTGTCTAATCAAACCAAATCGAAACCAAATAATGTTGCTTCAAATTATTTTGTATTGCAAGACATTGTCATGATATGTGAATGAATAAAACATCTAAGTACCCATTTCAATTGTGTTCCATTTGATTGACTTTTTTTTAGTTCAAGTCTTGTTGGAAGTGTTATTAGCTCAATTCTTAGTAGATTCAGGTCAATTAGCTCACACTTTTATCATGGTTAGAAATTTGAATCAATTCTTTTGACAACTTTTCACTATCCTGTCGAGCTGAAATTTTCCACTCATGCTGCCAGGAAGGCATTTATTAAAATTACCTAAGATCACTTTTCGACTCAGAGCCGGAAACAACAGAATAAGACAACATATGTTCCGGAAGCTAAAAGTCGGGAATAGCGGAACCTGCCCTTGTTGAGCATCACCAGAGAATGCTATGACTTTCAAAGCTGCTTACTATATCAAGAGACCCAAACAAGACTCAGGCCCAAAGCCCTCCTATAGAAGAAAAACTGTACGGAGAACTGCCTAATCTGGAAAACACAGTTCATCTTAGATGTAGGATTAATTATCTGAACCCTTCCGACATGGAAAATGAGAACGAAGACTTCATTGATTATCAAATGAAATTAGAATACATTTTGTAAATTACCTGGAAGGAAGTTAGAGCTCTTGTGTTTAATCATATAGGTTTATGTTTGACCTTTTGTTGTATGGTTGGTTAGAATGTCATTGGTTCCATCCCCATACTGGCCAACGTTTTGCGAAGCTTATATCAACTCTCTTTCTGTCTGTCTTCCTATAAAAAGTCTGTAGGCCTACACCTTATTTCTCCCACATCTAATCTCGAGTCAAGCTGAAATTTTTGCACATTTATTTTACCTGACAAAACAAGAATTAAAACAAACAACAACAAACAATTAGTTAATTGATTGGTAATTAATTATTTTGTTTGGTAAACTAACAAGGGAAAGAAACTGTACTTAATTGATGTGGGGGATATAAGTTTTATTAGTCCCCTTTATAGAGATAGAGAGAAATAGGTCGCCGCATAAAAATCTGAAACTAAAAATAGATGACTATAAAATCTATCTTCATAAGCACTTCACTGGCACAGTGATTAGTGGGTTGGCTTGAGGAGGCATTAGCTCTCGAGTTCAAGATCGTTAAACTTTTTAAAAAATAAATATATTTTAAAGCGATCACAGTTTCATTCACACAGATACCCCCCTTCTTTCTCCCACCACCCCTTTCCCACCTGGTTCAGGATCATAGCGCTTTGAGTAAGCTAAAACAGGTTGAACAAATGTGTTATTCAATTGGAAGGACTACGTCGACCTCATCAACAAACGACTCGATGCCATATCGTTAATGCTATAGTGTCCAAATCATTTTGTGTGTGTGTGTGTGTAGAATGCCTCAAAAAAACAACAACAATCAACATGAAATCTTACAAGAGTATATAATGTCGTCATGATACTTCTCAGCCTGTCCTTTAATTAATAATTTGTTATGTCTCTATTCCCGATGGCTCGTATTTTAAGACGCTCGGGTTAGATTTGATACCGAAGGCTAAACACATCTGGGAAGCTCCCTATGCTTATATTCACATCAACCGTGATAGTCTCCGCCAACCCCCCCCCCCAATAACAACGGTTTTCTAATCTTATAAATTACAGAAGTCGTCCTACACATTTCATGTTTCAATCTAGTCATGCATGCTAATCAGTGACTCTGCTAAGTCGCTGGCTTTCCTGGCGGATTTAGGCAACCCATTCCATTCTCAAGAATTAAATAATTGTGTCTACGTTTGTGTTTTAATTAGTTAATGACTCTATAAAAATGTTTCTCTAGCTTTTACCGGTGGTGCCCACCAATAGAAAAAAAAAATAATTCGTTCGCGCTCCCTTTATCCAACTATAGCGACCGGGAGGAGCGATATATAGACTCCCACAGTTGGGTCAGGAAGGGTTTCAAGAATGGAACAAAAAGGAAATGTTAATATATATTATTAAAACTAATTTACTAATTTTAGTGGGGGAAAAATAATATTTCAAGTTTATTTCATACTAAATTCATACCATAAAAAGTTCTTACGGGATAGAGATGCAGCAGGTTTACCCTCCATCCTAGTGTAAGCCTCACCAGCGGGGTACCTGATGGAACACTGGCTTCTATATAGCGTTTACATGATTTCTGGGGTTTCAGAAATTCTTTTTACTATAGTGTCTATGATGCCTTTTTATTTGCATAATAAGATCGCATATAAACATGAGGTGGGGCGGGCCGACATTGAAGATGTTTTGAAATGTCTTCTTCAAAGAGTTTTGAGTCGATAATGTTGCAAACGCCTTTCTCCAAAACGGGATTTACATTTTAAATGGTCTTATATGAGAAGATGAAACAATGTCTATTACTTAAAATATTCTAATATTTTATTTAATGTCATTTTATTTGGTTAATAATATTCAAACATGGATTGATAACTACAATTAAAATAAAAAAAAGACCTCCCTCTTTCGAAAAATGAGTTTGTTGTATTCGCTGTAGGGAGCGCTTAAAAACATTTTGAGAAACGCTACTCTACAATATAATAAAAAAATAAATTAACCCTCAAGAACCAAGGATTGATACAAAAAAAAAACAAAAAAAACCTTCATTGAAATTCTGATGCGCATGCGCTAAGCAGATCTATATTTAGCTCTAGTAAATATTATTATGCTTTCTAGAGATCTAGACTAGTCCCAAAACTAGGCCTTGGTTTCCACGGTAAGGTAGATAGACCAAGATAGCTTAAATTATTAGACAGATCTAGATCAAATTATAGACATTATAGTTTTGAAGTGTTAGTGTGTTCTAGAGTACTCTGCTATTGAGTATTATACAGTATACTCAGTGAGTATACTAAAGTTAAAGTAATAGAATCTAGAATCTAGATCTAGTTGGTAATAAATTAAATAAAACATGACATGATGATTGTCTAAATGTCTAGACTTAGAGTGACTTAGACTTAGACTGACGACTGAGTCTAGATCTAGGTCTAGACTGACAGTCTGACTAGACCCATCATGATCTGATGATCATCCACTATGATCATTCACTATGAATATAGGGTTAGATCTATCAATAAGATTCTTAAATTATTTGTTTAAAAAAATGTGGCAAGATAAAATAACAAACAAGGAGTTCCTGCAATGAGTAGTGACAGTAGTCACTGAGTAGTGTTAACAGTAACAGCTTGCTTGAACATGTTGAATAATGTAAAGTGTGGTGATCTAATAGAAAGTAGGAGAGGTGCAGGTCATCCACTTCTAAGATAAAGATCTACTGAAGTATGCAAGTCCAACATGAAACTCTTGAGACCAACAGTATTGAGAAAGAAGCTTATGATATGGATAGATGGAGGGCTAGAAGGAGTGGTCTAGGGTCGCAGATGATGTACAAAGAAGGATGAATATGTTTGCAGCATCTGATGATTACTAATGTGTATTTAGGATCATGGAGGCATGGTGGCTGTTTGGTAAAGTCTACTAAAGTTAAAGTGCTTAGCTTCCAAACTGGAGGTCCCAGATTCAATTCCTGGTGAAGACTGGGATTTTTAGTTTTGGGATCTTTGGCACATCAGAGTCCACCCAGCTCTAATGGGTGCCTGACATTAGTTGGGAAAAGTAAAGGCGGTTGGTCGTTGTGCTGGCCACATGACACCCCCGTTAACCATGGGCCATAGAAACAGATGACCCTTACATCATCTTCACTATAGATCGCAAGGTCTGAAAGGGGAACTTTACTTTTTTTTACTTTACTTAGGATCAGCCTTTTTGTTTTTGTCAGAAGTTGCAAAGGGAGAGGATTGTCTGTCCAGATGTTTAAATGACATAGATATATTATTAGGCCTATTATAATTTGAAACTCTCCTACTTTTTCAAAACTATTCTATGGATTTTTAACTAACAAATTTATTTTTTAAAACCCTTACACAGAATTTGAAGCCGAAGATGCCCCATTCAGTTGAATTATCTCCCTTTCAAAAAGAGAAACTACAGTATTACTTCAAGTTTCTAGGTAAACACTGGTTAGATTGCAAGTGTGTGTGCGAGGGTCAACATTTGTATTTGTGATTTCAGGTTGATAAAAAAGAAATAATTGTCTGTGATTTTATTTTAGATCCTAAGCCTCAGTTTTAAAATAATCAATTAAATAAAAAATTTTGCAGGGCAAATATTAACAATCATAATCTAGTTATCTAGTCATTTTCAGGAGATACTAGTTTTACTGCCCAGTAGTTTAATGTTTCTATTGCCATGATAAAATATATGCTACATCTATATCTGTAAAAAGCCAAAAACCTCGCTACCACTTATCTAAAAATATGAAACTTTGAACCTGTTATCCAAATACTGTTCATGGGATGATGAGTAGACACTTTTATTTTAAAATTCACATTCAGTGGTGTCCTGGAACTGCCTACTCCCAAACTAATTTTCTTCCTTGTTTCAGGACAAGTTTGCTATATCTCTTACAACTTTCTAATCATATAATATGATTGTTTTTATTTTTCTATTCATTTTTTTTTATATTTTGGTGTAATGAGCTCAAAAAAAACTAGAACATTTAGAAAAGCAAACAAAAATCTCCCTTTTAAAAAAAATAAAAATATGCAAAATTGTTAGTTGCATGAAAGCATAAGTAAAAAGTATGTGGATTAAATAAGCAATAGTAAGTGACTTTAATTGTCAATAGAGATATAGAACATTGCTGAAGAATTGTCATTGTGTGTGGGAGATCTTTTGAAGAAGTTTATTGTTTTTATCTTAAACTTCCCCAATGAAAAGTAAAGTGCTTGATCATTAGGGAGGGATAAAGAAAATTGAATTTGTTTTAAAAAAGTAGGTGTTAGGATGGAGGTATTTTATCCTTAAGGGAAAAATTTGATAGATCAAACTATGGCTTTGTGTGTATATATGAGAAAGGGAATTTCTATATGGGACTTTTTTTTTTTGAGAAGCAAAGTGTAGGGCTAGTAGAGTAAATAATTTTGGCTGTACATTGGGGTATAAACAATATAAACTTCATCAAAACAGTTTTTCACTTTGTATGAAAATTGTAACAGCTTTTTTTTTTGGCAATGCATGGGGTTTCCTGAGTAAAAAAGGATGGGGGGGGGGGATGGCTTTGGGCCAAGAAGTGAGTTGCTGGGAAGAAGGGACAGGCTAAAGATGTGTTGGAGTGTTATCATGAGGCTATTCCTTAGGAAGATGCTAAAACCTTCGTTGGAATGTCACGAGGCTGTTCCATAGGAAGATGTAAAAACTAAGAAACAATATAAAAAAAAAGGTTCTTGTCACAATAAAGAACATATAAATTTTAACATCATGATTGTTTCTGTTAAATCTGTTTAAAATTGTTGTACAAATCTTTTCAGTACAGCAATGTGTAGGCATTATGATAAACTGATTAAACTTGTCATATTATTTGGCTTTTATTAAAACCATTCAGTCATTTGGAAGAAGGGGAGGCTAGTGTTTTTAAAAGTGATCTACTGATGGCCTGCCTTTCATAAGCAGGCATCCATTTTTTTTGTATAACATTGTCAATGTACTTGAGTTGCACATGTGGTGAAAGGTTTAATGTGTTGATTAACCAGAAGGTATTAATGGGGATGTAATTATCTAGCAGCTTTGACCTTGTTTCCTTAGACTCATACATGACATTATTCAATAATTTTTAATGATCTAATGGTTAAAAGGTAAAATAGTGTTGTTTTTTTTAGTGGCTCTCTTAAAGGGAAAAACTTTTTTTTTTATAGTCTCTCATGTTTAGGTCACAAAAACTTGAAAAGCTTTTGAAAATCCAGTTTAACTATATTTTGCAACTCGCAAAGTTTAGGTGCAATGGCTACTTTTGTCTTTTGATATCCCTTGAGGCACTTGACCAAAAATCAAAGGCTCTTTGCTAAACACCTTGCCCGAAGAGTGCAGACTGCCAAATGAAGAGAAAAAAGATCACGATTCTTACATTACTTACAAAATGCTTGTTTGGAATCTGGAGGTATTGACCATAGGTAACAATTCAGAATGGCTGCCTGGTTATGTGGCATGCACTTTGAACTGTTGTCAAGATGGTCCCAAGTTCAGACCATGCCTACAGGCATCCTCTAGGATGTTTGGGCTATTCCGAAAGAACATCTGAAACTTGTAAAACTAAACAAATGGGTTCAGATTTAAAGGTTCTTTTTTGGCAGACCTTGATGGTTGTCAGATATTAGCTTATTACCTGAGTTGCTGCAAAGTTATGTGGCCAGGTTGGACGGTCGGTGATTTAAGTTATTGTCAGAGCTTATCATTATTTCATCTTTTTTTTCCCCTTTCTTCTCAATAACTAGTGTTCTTGTGCTATATTTTACATTTCATGTTTATTCATCATTTATTATAAATTAAAAGTAACAGTATAATGTCTTTTGTTTGTTTATTTTTCTCAGAACCAAATCAAGATGGTTTGCTAGAAACTCAAAGCATCCACAGAGTTATGGAGGTAAACAAATATAGAAAAAAAAAAGGTGTAAGCTATCATGATAATAATATCTTGCTCTCTGCTAAGGTTGGACTAATGTCACAACTAATTCAAGAACTTGACATCTCGATTTCAAGTTGTATGGTACTTTATAATTATTAACTGTGATAAAAAATCCAAATACTGGACAATCAGGAGGTGTGATGGGTGAGTGGTATAGTGCTTGAATTCTGAACCAAGGTGTCCTAGGTACAAATCCTGGTGGGGACTGGGATTTTTAATTTTGAAATCTTTAGGGTGCCTCTAAGTCCACCTGTACCTGACTTTGGTTGGGGAAAAACTAAAGGCAGTTGGTCGTTTATGCTGACTACAGAAACAGATAACCTTAACATCATTACTGTACAATTAGTAGCATGAAATATTGATTGAACAATCTATTTTCTATAGAGAACTCTACGGGTCTGGACTTTTGTACTGAACTAAAGTTTGTTGTGCCATATAGGACTCTTATATAGTGTCCCCAAAAGCTTGAAAGTGACAGAAATGTCATTGACATGTTGCCTGTCCCTTCTCAAAGATCACATTATGGATAATGAGTGTTTGAGTCTGTTCTTGAGTAGTCTGTACTTGCTCCCATTGCTCTTGCCTCAGTCACATGTGTCAGCCTGTCACACTGGCACCCCTTCCCGCTGTCAGTTCATTTATAACAGTATGATACAGGTGCCAGCTCATTTGTTTACTAAAACTACTCTTAGCTTCAAAGTCTTACTGTATTAGGAAATAATTTGAAAACATAATGAAAACATACCAGTGTTATGTAATTTTGTATTTTCTTTTTTATTTTTAGAAAATTTATAAATTTACTGGGTGGTCTCCTGATAATCATAGAGCTCTTCAATGCGTGGAGATACATCAAACATTTTTTGAAATTCTTTTTGAAAAATCTGAAGCCGAGTGTGGACATCGTAAGTATTTGAACTTTTTTAGCATTAGGGCTTTAAATAAAATGAGAATGAATAACCCTGGCTGCTTTGCTGTATGCTAGAACACTTCAAGATGTTTACAAGAACTTAATTCATCTGTCTGCTACAAATCTTTTATCTATACAAGACACAAATTACAAAGACAGACACAAGAAATATTTTGTTCCCCTGGCAATAAATCATTTAATACAATTCGACTATCTGATATAAATATTTCACATGTAACTTTTGAGCAAATCTGGTGTGAATGTATATTTTGTTTTCTATAGCTATAATGTTTTGTTTGGTATAATGCACAAATTGTTTTATGGATAATAAATATTGTTATAACTATTATCTAATGTTTTCTAGATCTGACAGCATCACTGGATGATTGGTATGAAATCTGGTCGCATTTAATTTTCGGATGTAAGGGGATGAGCAACTTTCCCGTCTGGCTGCGGCTAATGCCTAAAGTACTTTTTGATATGATTGACAGAAATAGTAAGTTGTGTTTTTTTTTTTAATAACCTGTGATTAAAACTTTGTTTTCAAATTCTAATGTTGTTATTAAATAACAACTAAAAACTAGCACCATTTTTTTTTTTACATTCAGCTGTGCAATAATTTATATCAAAATGATACTAGCCACACCCTCTTTATGTGAATTGAAAATAATGTAAAGTGAAGACTTGTTACTCTTGTCAAGAACTTGATAATACCTCTTGCTAGCTAGAGTCTAGAGTTGATTTTCCTTTTTCTCTTGGTTATCTAATTCTATTTTATAATGCTAGTACTACAATTAGAAAAAAACAAAACCACTATTATCAAACATTTACTAACAATACATAATACAATTTTTAATTACAAACTTTTCATTAGAATGAATATTTAACTAATGATAAGAAATTTTAATTAACTGCCAGGGTTCAAGATACCTTTACAAAATGCACTTCTGACAATCTGTCTGTATTTCTCATTTTGTTTTACAGCTGATAAAGGCCTAAAGGCAGCACAGAAAAACCTTCTCCCATACAAATTATTGTTTATCTATTTAAAAAAAAAATCTCTTTTAACATTCTAGCTGTCATTGTTTTGCCAATACCCTTGCAGAGTAAAAAAAATAAATCTTTGTATTTTCCCCAGCGGATGAAGTTCTAACCAGGGATGAACTAGTTCAGTTTTATAAAGAGATTGTTGGCCTCCAGGTGGACTCTGCAGAACTAGAACAACTGACCAATGAAGCTTACAGTAAGATGACAGATGTAAGTGACTTGAAGTTGGCAATAGATATATCCTTGACTTACAGTAACTGTGAGTGACTTGAAGTTAGCTGTTGCAATAGAAGTGTCCTTGACTTTCAGTAACTGTGAGTGACTTGAAGTTAGCTGGTGCAATAGAAGTGTCATTGACTTTCAGTAACTGTGAGTGACTTGAAGTTAGCTGGTGCAATAGAAGTGTCCTTGAATTTCAGTAACTGTAAGTGACTTGAAGTTGGCTAGTGCAATAGAAGTGTCCTTTACTTTCAGTAACTCTTTGTGACAAATACTTTTACAAGTCTTATCTTTTTGGATGCGCAGTGGCTTAGTGGTAAAGCACATGGCTTCTGAACTAAGGGATCCTAGGCTCAAATCCTGGTGAAGACTGGAATTTTAAATTGTGGGATCATTAGGGCACCTCTGAGTTCACCCAGCTTAATGGGTACCTGAGGTTAGTTGGGAAAAGATAAACTGCCCTATAGATAGCAAGGTCTGAAAGAGGAGCTTTACTTATATTTTGTAACCTGATTTATCTCTATGTATCTGTCTTTACAGAATGGACATTATCCCCTGACCTTGGACAGCTATGAACAAATCTTCGCTAACTTTCTTCTGGGCCGCACGCCACATGGGCCTGGGAAGTACATATTTGGTTGTTTCAAGCATGAGTACAGTCCCTTTCAACTTATCCAACCAGCTAAAGATGACTCTAGCTGAGCAATCAAGACGACTATGGCTGTTAATTTGTGTTTTGTAGCTCTTCAATTGTAGGAGTAAAGAGTTTAGAAAAAAACTATTTTTTAACAGTAGAAATAAATAAGTCTAAAATAGAAAAGGTTAAGGTGTAAAGACAATTTTAAAAGGAATTATTTTAGATACTTTTATCAACTTTTTTTGTCTTCATTTTTTCCATTTTAAAACATTTTTGTTATAATAAAGGTATTAATTTTTAGTGCAATACATACATTTTTATTGTTTTGTATATTATTTGCTATTGATATTTTCAAAGTATATTCATTTGACTAGTTTAGATTTCTTGTTTTGTACTTAGAGTAACTTTTTAATTTATTTAGAACTCCAGAAACAAATAGAAATCGTATTCACTTTTTGATGGTTGGTTTACTTTTAACCTAGGACTAACTTAGCAGGTTAACTTTTAACTTAGGACTAAGATAGTAGGTTTACTTTTAACTTAGGACTTAGATAATAGGTTTATATTTAATTTAGAACTAAGATAGTAGGTTTACTTTTAACTTAGGACAAAATATTATTTTTCAAATGAACCTTTAATGATAAACAAGTACACTCTTCTTTAATAATTTAATTTATAGAGCACTGTTAACAAACAAAATGCAGGCTCAAGTTACTCTTCATACTTTATTTTACTTCTTAAGGTTGACAAAGACTTATTGTTTCTCCAGCGGATGAAGTTTTAATTAGGGACGAACTTGTACGGTTTTATTAAGAGATTAGTTTCCTAGTCTTAACTTCTGCAATGACTGACTTTTTATACTACCATCAAATCTGTTTTGATATGAACACTGTGGCAGCTAATAGAAAGCATCAGTAAGTAGCTGTTTAAAAACTGTAAAAGGGTATGTTCAATAATTATATAGGTGATGTTAAGGTATTTTTACAATCATTCTATGGAATCAGGTTATTCATCATAAAATGTTCATTTTTGCTTATCAATCTGATTTTGTTCAGTTTTGCCGAAGAGGTTTGTCAGTTGTCTTCTCCTGAAATTCCTTTTACTGTGTGTTTTATTATTTCACTGGAAGTAAATATAATTAGTTGTATCAAGACTTTGATGCACATCTTGGTTTTTTTTTTTTTTTCTCTTTTTTTGAACATGTTTTTCCTTTTATTTTGTAATTTGTATGTTTTGGTTCAATATTGAAATCTGCACCATACTTGATGTACTTTACCTATATTTTTAAAAATATGTTATTTCTTACTGGAGCTAAGACCGTGCTATTTGAAGAGTATAGTCAGTCTGACTGGAGCTATTATAATTGGATTTTAATGTCATTGAATATATATTCAAATAGTGGAAACATTTCCAAGAAGTAGAATACAATTAGTTAGACTACCTCCATAGTATGAAAGATTTTCTATCAGACATAGTTTTAAGTATGATAAAACGGATAATTTAAATACAATTAGTTAGACGACCTCCATAGTATGAAAGATTTTCTATCAGACATAGTTTTAAGTATCATAAAACATCTACTTTAAAGAAAAAAATGGTACTTTGAAATGCTTGATTTTTGTTGATACATATTCCCTTTATTTGCTTCTTTTAGTAGCCTTTAATAATTCTTGGATTTGAACTTTCCCCATTCAAAAATGGCCTTAAAGTCTCAGGTTTAAACAATTGTTATTGAAAGTTTGACACAAATTGAACTTCAGCATTATCTTGGATACAAATTAACATTGTAGCATTTAATGTACCAGGTGTGTATGATCTTGTTATCATGTCATTTTTTCAACATTTCTTTTTTCTTCATCTGAACTTGACATAATTTTGTTTTCTAATTTTTATAAATGTTATTCAATGTTGATTTGATTTACAATGACATATTGATTCACAGTTTTTTTTGTGTTTTCTTTTGTGCTTATGACTCAAGGCAAAAGAATTTTGTTTTAAAGAATCTCTATTTCAGCTTCTATACAAAGTATAAATGAAATCTCTATTTTATACAAACCAATTTTCTTAAAATATTGTTTAAATATTTTGTTTGTTTTTCATAATGATGATGTTTAAAGATCCAAAGATTTTTTTTTAGATTGCAATAAAATAACATTGAAATGTTTTTAAATATTCAAAATCTAAATTACTTACATAATAAATACTTTTTTTTTTTTTTAGCCTTTTGGCATAATCTTTATTCTTTCTTTTTGGCTTTGCTGTGATCTTGTATTAGTGGCAACAAAGGTTTCTGAATGACCTAATAATTAACATTTTCTGTTTTATACATTTTGTTTTCTTGTTTTCTGTTTTATTTACATAATCACTCTGTTGAGCAGATTTATCAATACCAATTTTCCCTGTGTTGTAACTTGGATTTGAATTTTGGGCTCCTGGGCTTGTGGTACCATCTTTTGATTATGTTGTTTCTAAAAGAGTTAAAAGAGTCATGAAAAAAAAAAATTTAAACTCTCCCTTGGACCTAGAAGTTGGTGATCAGTGCTGCATTGGTGACTGTTTAACTAAGCTCCATAATTTTTTTTTTGGCTCTTTTATAGCCTTTTAGACATAGAAAACATCGAAAAATGTGTCAAGTCTGTATTCTCTGATACTCAGTCCTCTTTGAACTGTTGGTATTTATTGCATACATCGAGGATGATTTTTAGTTCATGTGGACAATATCGTTTTCGCTGTACATTTGTTTAAATTTAAACTTTTCACGCCATATTTTTGTTCCAATCAGTGGCTTGTCTTGTATTATAATACTTGGGGTTTGAGGCATTCACTGTATTATAAGGATATGACAAGCTTAATAATGATTTCTATTTTGTGTATGCATTTTAACATAAAACAGTGGTCAGTAGTAATCAGGTTTAGATCTTATAAAAACTGTCATCATATAAAACATGTTACATGTTTCAGATGTTTCTTCAGAGTCGAAGGTAATCTTCATCCTTGCCCAAACCTCCTGCAGGATGACAGATGATGAACAACAGTCCAGAGCGCATACTGCACGACCAGGCAGCCATCCTATTATGATTAAACTAGTATTATTATTTTTGTTAAAATCAGAAATAATTCTTTTTCTACAGAATAGAGAAAAATGCATCTGATTTTTATAAAAATTAACCTAATAAAAATATTGTTTTGGTGTAAGCAAACTAACTTTGTATTCCTAGTCACAATGAAAGTGTTTATTAACCAAATTGAATAGAAAATATTTGTTTATGATATTACAAAGTAGATTAAATCAGACTAGGAGAAATATTTAGAAAGGAGTCTGTTATGTTATGTCACTACCGCCAGAAAAAGGAGAGCATGAAAGAAACACCTAAACACTTTGTTATTGGTTGAAACAAAACATTCAGATGTTTCCTATTGGGACCCAAGAGTTCTGGATTAAATTAAAAAACATTGACACATGGATACTTATAGGATGTAATTATCTTCTATTTTCGAAGGAATTTACTGTCATTTATATAAGGGGCTAAATAAAATGAACTTGAGTTTTAAAGTATCAATAATTAAACATTTTCTAATTAATACTGAAAGCATTGTTCTGGAAGTAAAAAGAATTCAGAAATATAAACAATAAAATAAAATCTATTCATTTTTTAAAGATATAATCGAATCCCATAAAATTGGCATAAGGTATGTTTCCCAGCAGATAAAGATTATATAAACTAGATATTGAAACTATTATGTAACTATACAATTGACAATTCTTAAATTACAAATTTGTCTAACAATCTGATTTATATTTGCTTTTTTGTTTAACATTTTAGTAAATAGGCGCTGTTTGTTTTTTAGACAAATATTAAGCTAACAATGAGTTACAGCTACTTAGTCTAACATAGGGATGCTCTATAAAGCTTTTCATATTTGTCCTACATTTATTCATTATTGTCTGACTCCTTTGTTGTTTGATCACAGTGCACTGGAATTATATCTGAACTAGAAATATCTCAGTGCAGTATCACACAGTGCACAAGAATCATTTCAGTGCACTGTAATTATCTCAGTGCACTGTAATTATCTCAGTGCACTGTAATTATCTCAGTGAACTGGAATTGTTTGTTAGAAATGCCAACACAACATATTTGTACAAAAGGGATTGGTAAATGTTTTTTTGCTTTACTTGCCCATTTATGTGGCTAAATGTATTCCCATGTTGACCTGTGTTTTGATTCTATTCTTTGTGATTCAATGTGTGCCATGGTCTAACTCAGCACTTGCCAACCTTGATATCTTAAAACTTTTGAGTTTGGCCAGAATATTCTGCCAACTTTAAAAAAAAAAGATTAATTATCGATGAAACATTAACACTAGAAAAATGTACAGTTTCTTTGAAATCAGTGAGTCAACACTGATACCATTTTTATTTAGATGAAATATACAAATGATATTAGTTGGACATCTGTTCTGTATCTGTTCAGATTGTGTTCTTGAGTTCACATTGCAGCCAAGATTGTGAACATTTTGAATATCATCTATGCAAAAGTATTATCAACACTACTCCTGATGTTTAGAACACATGTAAGATGATTATTTGATAGTGAAATGTGGTGTCTTCACTTGGAGTGACACATTATGCCATCACTTTCAGTTTAGTAACATCACACCTGAAAGTCTTTAGTAAGTTTGGTTTTGTTAACTTTTCCATCAAACCAAAATATCTTAAAACAGGAACAAAAAAAAATCTCCTGCCACTTGGAAGCAGTTTCAACTGTGTGTACTTCATATCACTTGCATTTTTTCCAATTTAAAGTGAACAGTGTAACTCTATTAGTAATCAAGTAATTTAAGAAAACAAATTTTCACTACTTTTTGACAATCTTTGTGTGTTTTCATTTTTTTTAAATTCATATTCTAGAACGATATTGTTTAACAAACTTTTTTTAAGCATGAAATCAAACCCAACTGTAGTTTTGTATTTTCAGAAACTTTCGGAACCCATGGGTAGAGAACAACAAATATGTTCATGGACAGTTTTTCTTTGTCTGAAGATATTTGTTTTGATAAGAAAGTGACATGTTATAGAAGAGACCTTCTGGTGTATTTGTTCCCCCTCAGATATTGAATAAAACTGATATTAACTCTTTCTCTCCTGACGATACTAACGTTGATTCCACCAGAATGTGGTAAATAATTACGGAGAGAGAGTTAATAGAACTATTATTGTATAACTTGCCATAACTCAAGTCTAGCAAGGACTTATCATCTCCCCATCACTGTTTTTGTCAGATTTGTCTCAGTTTATCGAGGGCTTATCATCACTGTTTCTATTTTGCTTTTTTTTTTTTTGTTTAACTGTGTCCCCTGAATGTACTAGAAGTTCTGTCTTACAATTTGTGAAATATGTAACATAATCCTAACACCATTATATTTTGACTTGTTGTGACCATCTCGGTGAGTTGTAGTTGCTTTGTAAAGAATAATAAAAAAAACAGATGAAGAAACAGAAGCAGTTATTTTTTTATTGAATGTATTTAAAGAACTGAAGTCTTTATGTTGATCTAAAAGTTTCAGGCTAGAGTTCTGAACAGGGCATTTTAGCTTATAAACATGATTTGATATGGAAGGTCCTTGTTGGTGAATCAGCTCTATATGATTATACTTGCCCACAGCTGGAGGAAAAAAAAAAAGTACAAACAGTTGGTAGCTGTGCTGGCCACATGACATCCTCATTAACAATTGTCTAAAGATGGACCATTAGGTAAGAGGCAATTTAAATAGAGCTTAAAAACTTCTTTAAAATGTGGTGGTTGTTTTTTCCAATAAAGGTATTTCTAGAGCATTGATTCCCAAAGTGGTCTATATAGACCAGTGTTTCCCAAACTGTGTTCCAAGAAATCCAAGTGTTCTGTGAAGCTTCAAAAAGTATCCTATGAGCTACTGGAATAACTATAGGCTACCACGTAAATTAATCTCTTAAAAAAAATAAATAAGCAAAGTGTTTGCTAAATAATCAGAATATGCGAAATGTTCCGTTAAAGGAAAAAGTTTGGGAAACACTGATATAGACCCACAGGGGTCTACGAGACAAAAAAGTTTGGGAACCACTGTTCTAGTGCCACATGAGCTACTGCACTCTTCATTAATCTTTGGACTTGAAGACAAGCCTTAAAATAATTCTCTGCAAAACTCTCTCGGAACCACCTGAGATGAAACTCCAATTGGGGACAAGGCTGGAAGGATCAGTCCTCCCGTAGAGCCTTGGCGAGAAACTCTGCTGTCTCTTGGAACAACAAAAATCCTGAAGCCCATAAGAAAGAATCCTAAAATAGGAAAGTCATGAAGCCATGACAAATTCTTTTAATTCTAGCCAACATTGTTTTGTGCTCAGCTTGACGGCTTTTGGGAGCTAGTGCCATGGAAAAATAGCATGCTGTTCTTCACAATAGCTCTGCCCAGCCTCATAAAACAGAGGCACATCTAAAGGAAACAATTTTTTAAGCTCTCTCACAAATGAACAATTATTCAAACTGGCAATCTTCACGTATACAAAAAAGGAAAATCCAGCAACTCGTTATATTTGAAAAGTTGTATAAAATTTTTTATTTCATGAGATGAGGTTGACGAGAGCGAATGTGGATTTCCTTTTGCTCATGCTGAAGATGGAAGAATGTAGAAAGAAAACTTAAAAAAAAAACATGATCGAGAACACCCTACATAACTAGTTTATTTGCGACTTCTCTAGTCAGACATATAGTTTATAAATAATTTTAAAAATTATGAGACTACAGCACATAAACCCAATATTTTAAACTATACTCACACTGACAGGGACTTTAAAAAATTTAAAATATAATAGTACTGAAGGATGCATATTGATATTCCCAGTTGTTTGTCTTAGTGAGTTCAATATTTATAAAGTTTGAATGTTTCATCTGAACTTCATATCAATGTTAAAAATTTTCATTCATTCAGCGAGACAGAGAAGTGGAACAAATAAATGCTAGACTTAGTGGAAGACAAATATAGCTGCATTAAACCTTGTCAAAAAAAAAATGTTTCATTTTACTGTGCATTTTTTGTTCCTGAAAAGTTAGTACGCACTGAATGTTCCGTGATGGTGCAAGTCACTTAAACATTTAGTTTATATAGATACACTCAGAAGACTAACTGGGTTTCCTGTAGTATGCCAATCCTAGATTAAGAGCACAGTAAGGTGTTGACCTTGAACTGGTTGGAAATGAAAATGACAAGTTGGTAAGATGAAATTCAGTACCGAATGAAACTAACTTGAATAACAAGTTTACAAAGTTTTTAAATTAAAAAAAATTATCATAACAGTATCTTTCATTTACATGCATAAAGTAATTTGTTTCATTTTTCAACAAGCTAATCTTTTTCAAAACACAAGATCATTTTAAATTGCACTAGTTTGATACAATACAAATTCAACTCTATTCCATTATTTTTACATAAAGTGTTGCAAACACAACACATTTTTAATAAGTTATAAGAGTTCTTGATAATTAGAATAAAGAGTAAGATAAATGACAAAATACTTAGTTACCAACAAAGAGTAAAAAAAAATTTCCTTTGCTGTTTTTAAATGCAAAAAAAAAAAATGTAAATTGATAATGAATAATGTAAAAGTTACTCAACAATTACAAAACTAGTTATACTTTTTAAAACTTAAATTTGCATGGGTATTTGTGTTTATAAATCGACAAACAAACTATATACACTTAAGACCCTGGAAAATATTAGTTCACAGAATTGAATTTTGTACAAACATTTTACGCAACCTTGCAAGCAAGTCTTGAACAACCCCCCACCCCAAAAAATTATTTTGAGATTCCTTGCTGAGAAGCAGACCAACTAATTTGAAGAGAAAAATTTCATTTTTTCTATAACCTAAAAAGTAACAAAAGGAAACATGAGGCATTTTATTGATTTATAATTTAAATACATCTTTACCTTGTTCAAAAACAGGAAATTGCCAAATTTAAAGACCAAATCAAGCTGTAATAATTACAGCAAACCAAATATTAGTTAGCACAGTACATCCACTGGAGAAGTGCATCAGAAAGCACAGTGAAGCACATCAGCACAGTACATCCAATGGAGAAGTGCATCAGTTAGCACAGTGAAGTACATCTGCACAGTACATTCACTGGAAAAGTGCATCAGTTAACACAGTTCATCCAATGGAAAAGTACATCAGCATGGTACATCCACTGGAGAAGTACATCACTTAGCACAGTACAACCACTGAAAAGTACATCCCTTAGCACAGTACCATACATCCAATGGTGAAGTATATCAATCAGGACTACTACATCTGTAGGGAGTAAATGCTGCAGATTGCTTCCAGTTGTGCTGGACATACACTATACAAAAAACAATGACTTCTCATGACACCAGCTCTGTATTTCTTTTATCATACACTAAACTTTAAAGAATTACGACTGAACTGTATTTTATAATAACAGTTATATATATAAAGAAATATATAAATATAATAATCATATAATGAAATAAAGTTTGAAAAAAAAAAACACAGCTTACATTAAATCAAAAGAAAACAACAGATGACTAGCAAAATGAAAAGAACAATAAATATTTGTATACAAAAGAACTACAGCCAGAGAAATTGACTACAAAAAAACAACTTAGCAGAACACAATGTATGTAGCTAGGCAAAAAATGTCAAATATATATCACAAAGGAAAGATATAAAGTCAATAAATTAAATTAAAAAAATGTAAATACACAAATATAACCCTTAACTCTTTTCCAAAATTTACAATCTATGGACCTGCTTTTCTTGCACTGTAGTAGTTAAAGAGTTAAACAAGCCCCAGGTAAAGGTTACCCAAAAAAACATTTATATATATTTAATGGTAACAGACAAGGTTGAGAGAAATAAAAATATATTTTATGGAGCCAACAAAACAGCATGTGAAGTTAGAATTCCATGATAATATTTTAAAATTATATGCTGGCAAACCAAAGGAAACATTTTCTAATAAGTATAATGCTCAACTAGTTTGATTCAGAGATTTTTTAAATGCTAGATCATAACATGATTGGAATAAACAAACAAATATAAGCATTGTTGTACAAGATTATCAGATATTGTACATTGCACGCACGTTATCATTTTATCATCTAAATTAAAATGTTTGTAATTTTTGTTTTATGATTGGTTTTGTTTATAAGACTATGTCTTATTTTATAAAATACAGACGTTACAGGAAAAAAAGAAGATGATTATGTCCTACGCATGTTCAAAGGTCAATCTAGTCATGCATGTTAACCAATCACTTAAATTCTGCCAAGTCATTGGTTTTCCTGGCTGGCTCAGGCAACCCATTCCACTAGGAAAGAAAGAGCATTTGTATAAGTTTATCCTAGCATATGGAACAAGGAATGTGCCTTTATCAATGTGTCTTTCTGAGTATTTTATTAGGTTTTTATCAATTGTATGAAGATATCCAATGTGAATTTCCCTTCACTTTAGACTTCTAGCCATGGAATTGCTGTTTTTAAAAAGTCATTTAATACATGTCAGGTAGTAGTTTAGGAAAAAACATCTATCTTTCCAATCCAAGAAAAGAAGAAAACACATCCATGTATTTCCACATTGAAAATGTAAAGAATTCAAAAATATCTTAATATCTTAAAAGTTTCCCAATACATTTATAGAATATTAATAAAACTGTTAAGTTAAACTTATAACCAAATAACATATAATTGAATATTGTCTCCAGAAGAAAACAGAATGATTTACAACTTAATTGTTTTTTTTTTACATTAAATGACATTGTTCATGACAAGGTCTATCTCTTTATAGATTTAAAATAGAATTGTAAAATAATTGTACATGTTGAAAATTTAGAAAACAATTGTTTAAATAGTTTTATATAACATAATGTTAATAAAATAAAAACAAAACTCAATTAGCTTTTGAGCACACCTATTCCACTGCTCTAAAAAAAAATATCATAAAATTAAAATCACCTGATATACATTGTCTACGTACTAATAATTCCCAGTGTAAATCTTACACATTTTAAAATGGGGATGTATTACAAAGTCCAAAGCTAAGAAGTAAAACATAAGATATTTCGGTTAATATTCTAGATTGAATTTAAAAAAAAATTTGTTGAGGAAAAAAACTGAAAACTCTGATTTGATAAATTAAATTCTTTACATGGAAATTTAAGTGAAAAAATGTATAAGACTTTGCTTTGTCTTGAAGACAAGGATTATTGTGAGAACCAATGAACCATATGTCATCAAAGTATTTATTACATAATAACTAGGCAGCAGGCAACAAAAATAAACTGAAGCATATCAATGATATAAATAGTACAAATTATGCATTTAAATTTTGGCACCTTGTTTCTCTGTTATTTTTAAAATAGTATACAGCATCTTGAGTTTCATCGCCAAAAGATGAATTTGGTAAGTTAAAAATGATCTAAAAAAAAAAGAAAAAAATTTAATAGGAAAGGAAAAGCTAGGGCATTACTTTTTGCTAAAAGTAAATTAGATCCAAATAAATATAGATGATTTCATATGAAAGATGATATTAAATATTTCATAGCCATTCCTGAAAGTTGAATCTTCAGGGCAGCACCATGGTACACTCTAGAACAGTATCATTCATGCCATATTTGTCAGCAGCACAATTAGAAAAAAAAACCAAGCTCATTCATTCTCTTCAAACTAGATCAACTTGCTGAGTTCTCTTCTCCTTGTGCTTCTTCGTCTTCTGGGTTGAACTCATTCGAAAATGTTATGGGAACTTTGTCTCTCTTAAATAAGAGTTCTCGTTTCCAGGGAGGCATGGCAGCAAGTTCTTCAGGGTCTATGCTGAGAGCTGCTGGTACAATGTCACCTGAAATGAGTTGAGAAATGAAGTCACAAAATAGCAGATTCAATACTCTTAATAAAATTGATGAGGCCCCAGTGGGAGAGATGGAGAGAAGAAATCAGAGCTGGAACTAAAAATTTGGAACTAACATGAAATGAGATTTTTAGTTCAAGACTAACACATGTCAGAAGTAACCTGTTGATGTACTAGAATGAGACAATTATGTAGAGCTGTTTAGTTTTGTTTTACATGTTTCTTCAGAACCAAAGATTATTACATCCTAGACAAAACCTGCCATATGACAGCAAGGAGAAGGGCAGTCGCCAAGAATCAAAGCTACAGTCATCAAGACAACAGTCCAGAGCACATATCACATGACCAGACAGTCCCCAGATTCTATACTCTTAAAAAATTATCTTCTTTTGATGGTAATTTAACATATGAGGTAAGAAACCAAAATTGGACTTGATTAAGCCCCAATAAGAGAGATGGGGAGATGTAATCAAGAGAAAATTTTGAGACCAACCTACGTGACATTTTTTAACACAAGACTATAACAAGTAAGGAATAGCCTTATAGTATGTTTTAATTTTACTAGTATGAGATTATGTACATTCATTAACAATGACACGATAAGCTAATGTCAGCATGTTTTAGTGCACAAGGACAGACTACCACAGTCATCCAATCTTAGAACCCAATCTTAGAACCCAATCTTAGAACCCAATCTTAGAACCTAATCTTAGAACCCAATCTTAGAACCCAATCATAGAACCCAATCTTAGAACCCAATCTTAGAACCTAATCTTAGAACCTAATCTTAGAACCCAATCTTAGGCCTATACTAATGATGCATATGACAAAGAAGAAGAGATCTCTATCTGCAATCCATGCTTGTATATATATTGAAATGGGATATTCAATTTGTCATAGAGAACATTCAAATCAAGGTTGGAATAATTAACGTAACAGTGTAGGCACAGGGAACAAACATGGGAAACAAAGCAAATAAAATGACTTTTTCATAGTTTACAGGAAGCTAATAGAAAATTTCAGGAAGACACAATATGAGGTTTTAGGTCATCTACCATGTAGCTTTTGTACAAAGTAAAAATTGAGCTTCAAGAATCCACATCATTAAACTTGAAGAGTGAATTGATTATAAAAGTTCCCCCCTTTAACACCTTGAGTTATTTAGGGCAGATGATGTAAAGGTCATCTGTTTCTGTGGCCTACGGTTAACAAGGGTGTCATATTATGTGGCCAGCAAAATGACCAACTGCCTCTACTTTCTCCAACTAATGTCAGGTACCCATTAGAGCTGGGTGGACTCAGAGGCACCCAAAGATCCCGAAATTAAAAATCCCAGTCTTCTCTAGAATTTGAACCCGGGACCCCAGGTTTGGAAGCCAAGCGCTATACTGCTCAGCCACCACATCTCTGAATTGATTATAGAAGCATTCAAATAAGTGGGATGTATAGTTGTGTGGCTACCAATCAACATGGCTTGAGCTCTAATTCTGACAAAGTGCTGCTATAGACTGTGCAATTCTGGCCAGTAGTTCAGGATTGGTTCCTTCATCTGAGGCAATAGCTACAAGATATTTAAAGCTACTGATACTTGTCAGTATTTTGTCTATATTTTAAACAATCCTAAAGACAACTTATTAACTGTGTTAAGAAATGTTTCAAACCAGAGGCAGCCTTAGTGGGTGGCAAGTGGGGTAACTGCCAAATGCCCTACACCTTGGTGGGATCCCGCAATAAAGAGAATCTTTTATCACCATCAGCCCATTGGACAAATATTCATTTATTCCCCCATGGCCCTGCACAATGCTAAGACCGCCTCTGCTCAAACTAATAACATATAAATGCCAAGTGGTACCTTTAGGTTTGGGAGGCACAAAGTCATCTTTAGGAGGAGGGGGTGGAACTGGGGCCTTCTTGCTGGGTTTCTTATCCTTGTCTTTTTTTATTGTCTCTGTTTCAGCTGGGTTATTCTCTTTCTGTGGTGGCGCTGTCTTTGCTCCTTGATCCTTTTCATTTGTAAAGATGAGAAAGTAAGAACAAAGTTTAACCATAAAATAGGATAGAGCTGCATAACAGTAGTATAAATAACAAGGTTTGTTATATAATAGTAAGACCAGCCTGCTTTTTATTTTTTATACAAAAAATTAAAAATCTTGAGAAGATGGCGTTTTATATTGCATTTTTTTAATTTGACTAATGAAATGATGCTATATGAAATGAGTTTCGCTGAATAATATTGAGCTTGAAAAATAGTAAAAAAAGTAAAATAATAACAGGCCTATAATAATATTAAAACAACAACAACCAAGATCCATCTGTAAGTGTATGCCTTTTTTTTTTCTCATTTCAAATGATCAGTAACTCAACCAGATGAAGTCATTCCTTTAAACAAATACTTCTAAATCCATTTTACACTTTTACATGTTGCACATGTTGACAAACATACACAATGTTGCTGTCAAACAAATGAGCACACACAGCTCCCAGCTGTTCTGTACACATCAAGACACACCTACACATACATGCATGCTGGGAAGTAGTGAGCAGGTTGGGGGTGGGGGGGGGGGGGCGGGAGTGAACATTATTTTTACCTCTTCCTCTTTTTTCTGTAAAATTTTTCTTTTCCATTCTGGCACATTCTTCCATTTGGCCTCCTGTTCCCTCTGTTTTAAAATAGCTTTCTAAATAAAGAAATAAAATAGATTTGAGATGAAACGTCTATATTTATATTATTAGAAGTTTATAAACTACAACATTTAAAAAAATAAATGTGAAAAGTTTCAATGATTGGATGAATAATACATAGGAATACATCAATATGGCTGCCTGGTCGTGCGGTTTGCTCGCTGGACTGTCGTTCGGATTTATCGATGGTCGAGGGTTCAAATCCTGCCCGCTCCCATCCCCCGTCGTCCTGCGGGAGGTTTGGACTAGGAAGTAAACTATCTTCAACTCTGAAGGAACATCCGAAACATGTAAAACATTTTACAACAAAACAATACAAGACCACAGCTGTCTGGCTGTATGGTATGCACTCTAGACTTTCCTCATGATGATCCTGAGTTTAAAAAACATTCCCCCCCCCCCCTGACATCTCCTGCTGTTCTCTGGGCTAGAAAGGAGCTTCAGAAACAGAGACAACAAAAACAACCTTTTTTTTTTCTGCTTAACTTCACTTTTTGTTTTCCATGTAAATTCTGACTCTCTTTATTTCACATTTTTAGCACTGACTTTTTTTTGTTCTTTCTTCAAAAACATTAACTGCCATTCTTATTTACCTACAGTTAATTCAATTAAGACTAATATGTGAGGATCACACAAAGATCAACTATGTTTATGCACTTATACCAGTATTATATTTTATATTGTATTATATTAGATATAATTATTTATTAGGCCCTACATTATAATTGTATTATTCTCACTATAATTAAGAACTTTAAAAATCTATTTTTTATTAAGCTATGATCAGCTGCATGGTCATGCAGTATGCACACTGGACTGTCATTTGGTTGTCTCGATGGTCATCCTGCGGAAGGTTTGGACCAGGAAGTAGATTATCTTCAACTTGAACGAACATCATAAATGTAAAATATTTTACAAACAAACATGTAGATAAATGAAAGGAGTAGGGATTTCAATTTTTGACAATGAACAATGAAATACGCCTTGTCAGACCTTGCGATATAAAGGCAAATGATATAAAGGTAATCTGTTTCTATGGCTGACAGTTAATGAGGGTGTCATGTGCTCAGCACAATGACTAGCTCCAAAAATAATGTCAGGTAATAATATGAGTTGGGTAGACTTAATGGAGTCCTAAAATACTCCAGTTTTCACCCAGATTCGAACCTGACAACTCTCAGTTTTTTTGAAGCCAAGCACTTATCCAATCAGTCACAACGTCCCCAAACAATGACAACTTAACTGCAAAAATCAATCCTTTTTATGTTGAACGCAGATTTAAATTTTGGACAAGTTAGTCAGTGCTGGCACTCCACTTTGATAGACAGGAGTGAAACAAGAAGTCACTACAAAAGTGAACATTTAGCCCAGCTGCCCAAGTCATTGACACTAATAACTAATGAACATTTAGCCCAGCTGCCCAAGTCATTGACGCTAATAACTAATGAACATTTAGCCCAGCTGCCCAAGTCATTGACACTAATAACTAATGAACATTTAGCCCAGCTGTCCAAGTCACTGACACTAATAACTAGTGAACATATTTAGCCCAGCTGCTCAAGTCACTAATAACTAATGAACATTTAGCCCAGCTGCCCAAGTCATTGACGCTAATAACTAATGAACATTTAGCCCAGCTGCCCAAGTCACTGACACTAATAACTAATGAACATTTAGCCCAGCTGCCCAAGTCACTGACACTAATAACTAATGAACATTTAGCCCAGCTGCCCAAGTCACTGACACTAATAACTAATGAACATTTAGCCCAGCTGCCCAAGTCACTGACACTAATAACTAATGAACATTTAGCCCAGCTGCCCAAAGTCACTGACACTAATAACTTATGAACATTTAGCCCAGCTGCCCAAAGTCACTGACACTAATAACTAATGAACATTTAGCCCAGCTGCCCAAGTCACTGACACTAATAACTAATGTTTAATTACGATTACCAAGTTCCAAATGTCTACTTACAACATATTCCTCAATTTTTTCCTGGTTTTTCTTTTCAATCATGTCTTTCTTCCAATTAGGTGTGTGTTTGTTGATTTCTACAAGCCCGGGACATTGACTCAAATCTAAGCAAGAAAACACATTTTACGCATTAACTCATATTATAATAATAATAAGGCTTGTCTTCGAGTCCGAAGATTAATGAGGAATACAGTATTTCCCGTGGCTGCGCAGCCCCAGCTGTGACCTACATATTTTGTCACATCCAGGGCAAGCATAACCATTGTCCGTAGGTGGTCGACTTAGATTTTCTTTTCGTCGTCTGCGTATGTCCTCGGCAGCGGATTTTCTTTTGGTCTCAAATGTGTATCTGCGGCCTTTGTGAATGATCTCCAGCTGTCTCGATCTGAGGCCGCATGCAACCAGGTATTCTCTTCTATGTCCACTCACATTTTAAATTAGAATAATTTCCCCTTGACTTCTTTTAGTGTTTAATAAAAAAATATTTGTATACCAGCCTTTCTTAATTAATCTTTTTATGTTTTATGTATGGTAAAAGCATTACAAATCAGTACTTTCATTTCTTATAGGTAGTTTAGTCAAGTAAAACTTATATGAAAGATCTAGATTCTAGATTGAAGTGGTATACATTAATACAAACAAAAGGTTAAAAAAGCAATAAATGAATGTGCACAGGGCGGACTTAGGAGATGGCGAATGAAGCCACCACCCCAGAGCCCCGAGCATAAAGGGGCCCCGCGCTAGCATTAATTATTATCTAGTTTGTTGATTTTTCACGCAAAATGTTTCTTAATCATTAGGTTAATAAAAGGCCACTGCATCAATATTAGAAGGACAACATCTTACAAGCAAAATCTTAACTCAGAACAACTAGGCCTACTATAAAGTAGGTAGTGTAGTGATACGTTCGATAGTGTACAGTGCCTATGTATGTCGTATGTAGTGTTTTGAAAAAATAAGGACTTCAGCAGAGGCGGATGAGCCCGTTAGCGTAATGTGGCAGGGTAGGGTAGGCCTACAGATTCTATATAGTCTACGCTTAGTCTACGGCTCACGGGTCGTAGTATGACACTCGCCCGGGGCTCCCCGTACCGAGAGCGCACATTACAATGTGTTGTGTACTTACCAATATCATCTGGAATTTCGAAATCCATATTGGCCACAGACTCAGCGATGAGCCTCTCTGCAAGAAACAAAAAAATAATTCAGGATACCAGTTCAGCTTGGTTTTAAGATAGAACATTCATGGGTTGCTGGTCTTATAGTATGCTCTTCAAACAGTGACGTAGCTAGGGATTTGGGGGCCCTGGGCTTAACCTTTTAGGGGGGTCCCTACATTTTGAGATTTGACATCGTGACATGAGATAATGGCGTAATATTTAACATTTAATATAAATACACATTTCGGACACTCATTTGGGAGGCCCCCTCAAGTGGGTGGCTGGGTGAGAATTTCAAATTTGGACCTTCCCTCCCACCCCTAGATACGCCACTGTCGTCAAACTGTCGTCACGGTAGCGCCGAGCTCGAATCACAGCCGTAGCCATGTCCTGGGCTGACGTTTAGCAGGTGGTTTTGGATATGACGTCATCTTCATTTGCGATGAAACGTCCGAAACTGATAAAGCAAAACAAAAACCATCAATGCGATGTGATCTCCACAATAGCGAAACAATTACAACAGTTCATTGGTACAATTGCAACAGTTCTTCGGTAGTGTCCCCCCACCCGTGGGGTATACACAAATAGAAATAGTAGAGAGATTGGACCAAAAAGCGCTCTGAGCATGCTATAAGCATGAAAGTAGCGCTATCTAAAAGCTATAATAATCTAGATTTGCATAGGAAAAAAAGTTGGAACATAATAGGCAACGGTGTGTTATATTTAATGCTGTATCAAAAACAAATATACTAAAAAAATGTAGTGACAAAAGTCAATAGTCTGGCCAGTTGTTATTCATTATTTTACAAGCCTGTGCATTTTTAGCGGGCCCGTAAAGGGGAAAAGCCGCTATTAGGCAAAATGTCCGTCTGTCACACTCAGATCTCGAAAACTAGAAGAGAAATGAAAAATATTATTTCACCAGGCGATATTTGTAAAGTGGACAATAGTAGTCAAACTGAATTTCCATTGTTTGGACCAATAAAATTATCTTATCTTATCTTATATTGCTCTCAATGTATCATTATAGATAATTACTTCAGACGTAGTAGAAATCTCGTTAGAAATTTTCACATTCTTCGGAATTGGAATCGTTCTTAAGCCTCTCTCCTCAACCCACCCAGCCTCAGTTCCCCTTCACTTTCACCTGCCCGTGTTCACCTGTGCACATAAAAACAGATGATGTAGGAGTTTGCGAGTCAGACCAAAAAGTGCGCGGCATGTTCGTCTATTTATAGAAAGTCACTAAACACAATTTTAAAAATTGGATGCCCACGTAACATAGAATGAAAGATAAAATGCAAATTATGTTTTAAAAATAAAATACATTTAAAAGAAGAAACAAAAATTCGTTGGAAACGAAAAACAGGACGAGACATTGAAAGGGAGGAAAGTGTGATCAAGGGAGAGAACACACAGAAAATATCAACAAACACGAAAGCTGGGTACAAGACGTAATTGGGAACACATGTGTTGATGTCGATGTAGCAGGAGTTAACTTTATGTAATGTATGGTTAGGGTTGTTGTTTATGCACTTTCCTTTTGATAGCGTGTGTCTGTTCATAATAGTTCACTTGTGTGTGTGTGTGCGTGTCTTGTTGACATGTTGGTGTTGTGTCTACATAAGTGAACTGTTTTGAGTGTCTGATGTGTGAAGTGTGAGCTGTGTGTTGTGTTTTTTTTGTCGACGTTATTGCAAGTCAATATCTATGTTCAATGTGGGATGTGTTATGTTAATATCTATGCGTCAAGTCAATATGTATGTGTCAAGTCAATATCTATGTGTCAAGTCAATATGTATGTGTGATGTATCAAGTCAATATCTATGTTCAAAATGTGTTGTGATAATTCAGTATCTATGTTCATTGTGCGATGTGTCTATTTAATATTTATGTTCAATGTGTGATGTTTCAAGTCAATATCTATGTGCCATGGGCATAGCGGGAGGGGGATCTTGGGGTTCACCCCCCCCCCCTTCGAAATTACATCCCCTTCCCGCAGGAGGGGGGATGTGGAGTTTTATGACTGATTTTTGCTTTGATTTTTTAAAAATGAGATTTAATGTCCATCACTTTCCCCAGCGCAGCCAAGGTGGTTTTGAGGTTAAAACCCCCCTCTTCAATAAAAAAAAAATAATTATGCAAACGATAGTCACCAAATTCCATGAGCGTAGCCAAGGGTACCTGGAGTTTAAAACCCCTCTCCAAAACCCCCTCCAGATGGCTTCAAGTTTTAAAACCCCTCCAGCTGGGGTTTGAAGCTAAAATCCACCTCTTCAAAATAAAATTAAAGCAAACTAAACACACAGAATTTTATGAGTGTAGCCATGGGGGGTTTCGACTTTACCCCCCCCCCCATGGCTCTAAGTTTACCCCCCTCCAGATGGTTTTGAATTTAACCCTCCCCCCCCCCTACAAATAGTCTTAGGTTAACAACCCCATCTTCATTATTATTCTAAAGCTAACAACAGTCAAATTCTACGAGAGTAGCTAAAGGGGTTTTGAGTTTGTTTAAATCAAAAATCTTCAGAGATTCTTTAGTTACCTCCCCCCCCCCATTCAAAAGATGGTTTTAAAGATAAAACTTATTCTAGGGTACAATAAATGTCTTCCAAAAGAATGAAGGGTCAGAATATAATAACGATTATATATACATGTATATATGTATATATATATATATATATATATATATATATATATATATATATATATATAGCGGGGGGGGGGGAATCCCCCCTCCCAAAACCCTCCCCGAAAAAAAGCCTGACAACGCCCATGCTATGTGCGTTGTGTCAAGTCAATATATATGTTCTATGTGTGATGTGTCAAGAAGAAATTAGGTCGTGTCGATAGTCGACGAGTGTGTAGTGTTTACGTATGTGTAGTTTTAAAATCTGTCGGTAAATACGTGTTGGGTGTTTCCATATATATGTCATATTCATGTATGCAAAAAATTGACAAAGTCTATTATATCCATGTGTCTATGTGTTACATTGACTGGTGGTGTCTGACACGTCCACAGCGCTTTATAACACTATATTGCTAGATATCTGCCATAGCGAACATTTTATCTCTATATATGTTCATAAATATTCACGTATTTCGGTTATTATTCTATTTAATTCAAACATAAATATAGCTTTATATGAAATCGTTGTATCTAGGTTAGAGACAAATTTATTTTCATGCACGAACTGTAGAAAAGCTTCTCGATACAGAATCGGTCTGTTTAGTCCCAGCGCAGTCTGCCCCGATTCAGGTAGTAGCAATGAAGATAAGTAACTCACCTGGGCGCATACATTGTGTCTCGATTCCAAAGCGGCCTTACCTATCTATATATCTTGATAAACGATGCGTTGGTATAGCTGGAATAACCTTCCCAGTGTGCAGCCGATCATTCAGGGGACACATAGGTCTCGTAAGCCACACTCGGAGCCCCAGTGCAAAGCCCTCAGCCCTCTGTATGACAAGAGTGGTCATCATAGAACCATGATGGACGAACTGTATAATCAGGGCCGGATTCAAGTATGTGGTGGCCCCGAGGCAGGATTTTTGTGGAGGTTCTTGTAAATTTAATCTCACTGTCCTTTAAAAAATATTTAACATGCATATTTTTTTGAGTTTGTGGAGGGCAAGGCCTTTGGTAGACGCACTGTCGTAAATCCGGAGCTGTATATACATATTCCAAGCATGCTACAAGCGTACACTTCTTCATCACGACATTGACCAGCGGTAAAAAATGCGAATAAAAAATTGTTCGAAATAGAACGTAAGAGCTTCAGACCCTATGGAATTAGCATTAACTCTTTCTCTCCTAACTGACGATACCAGCGTTGATTCCACCAGAATGTGGTAAATAATTACGGAGAGAAAGAGTTAATATGAATCTCTTTTGTGGAGGGCCCTTTCTTGTGGAGGTCCCCGGAGCTGTAGCATCGTCTGCCCTCCCTGCAACCCAGCCCTGAATACAGTAATTATAAGTGGGATAGAAGGATAGGATGAAACAACAACAGGTGCTTTACTAAATCTGAAAGGTTTTCATCTTCATTAGTTACCAAGTACTAGATGTAATATTGAACAAATACATGTCGACCTTTTCAAACATAACTTTGGAAATAAATTGCATTCACTTGTAGGCTTATGTAGATATGTGTTTGTGTATTGACATTTTGAATATCTTTTTAAATGCATTACAATCATTCCTAGTCCTTCCTCTTTGGTTCATAGAAACAATACTGCCTCTCGTGCTTGGGTTTACTTACAGTGTAATCAAGCTCACGTGCATGTCTTGCTCCCCTTCAGCCCCTCACCAACCAAAGAAACCAGGTCAGATAAGGGACACAATAGTCTAACATACCAAATAGGAAAAAAAAAAGGATCCGTAAGTTTTACCTGTACCAGCCATCTTCCATCAGAAGGGGAGACAATAAACAGAGCACAAGTTCGCTCCCTTTATTGTCTGGAAAACGAAGTAGTACACGTCATTGACATGTTTGTTTTGGCTCTACATTCTATATAGACCTAGAGCTACTATACATACCTAGACCTACTATATAGACCTATACCTAGTATATAGAGTTAGAGCTACTATATAGACCTATACCTAGTATATAGATTTAGAGCTACTATATAGACCTATACCTAGTATATAGAGTTAGAGCTACTATATAGACCTATACCTAGTATATAGATTTAGAGCTACTATATAGACCTATACCTAGTATATAGGTTTAGAGCTTCTATATAGACCTATACCTAGTATATAGAGTTATATAGATTTAGAGCCACTATTTAGACCTGCACCTAGTTCCACTAACGAGAGCTCAGCTTGTGTATTTACCAAGATAGCGTGATTAGTGAATAGCTCGAGACAGGGCCGGCCTTAGGCCACTGCAACCAATGCGGCCATAGTGGGCCCCGCACTTTCATAGGCCGCGCGCTAATTGTAGGTGTAAATTATTAAATTAAACCATTATCACTTATATATAATAACAGGGTTTCAGCGCCTCCTGATTTTCCAGGACCTCTGGAAATCTCCTAAAATTATTAAAATCTCATGAAAACTCATACAAATCTCCTGAAAAAATTGACAAATTGTCATTTTGGGGGTGCCAATCCCACCGCGATAAAAAAAAAGGCATTGTCAATTTTCCTTAAATTTAAATTTATTGCAAAGACGAATGTATTTTCTAATACAAAATCTTAATTTTGACATTTTTCTTACCCCTGCCCAGACTAGGCCCCGCGCAAGCCGTTTCGCATAGGGCCCCGCGATAGTTAGGACCGGCCCTGGCTCGAGAACAAACTGAGAAACCTGTAAGCGAAATCCGATTCTGTGGTTATTTAAAAAAAAAAAGCACAAAATTATAAAAACATTCCTTGTCAACTCTTCCTTCATTTTGCACACCACATACACCAAATAAAATGCTATTTATAGTTTTTCGTGTTTCCGCCATTAATAAAAAAAATCTCCAATAGCAATTCATGTTGTTGAACAGAGCGAAATAAAAACAAAATATATATAGGCCCTAGTAGTTCTCACCATTGCTTAGCGCTCGCTTCTGTTTGGCTACACAGTGAAATGAAATGGTCACTGCACAAAGTGTACAAGGCCAGATAACTCTAATTTATTTTATGTTGTATTGTATGAGACGTAAAACTAAAGTGTAAGAGTAGTATCAAGGGCTGGGAGTTTGGAGTTGAGCTGTAAGTTGTAAGTTACATACAAGACACAGAGTTATCAGATCCCTGCCCGACTAACGGAGGGCACCGTCTTACCAAGGGCGACAACGATTTACAAAGGAGGACAACGTCTTACAAAAAAGAAAAATGTTTTAGAAAAGAAGACAAAAAGTCTTCTAAAGGAGGATAAAGTCTTATAAAGGAGGAAAAAGTCTTACAAAAGAGGACAAAGTCTTATAAAGGAGGAATAAGTCTCACAAAAGAGGACACTGTTTTAGAAAGGAGGACAAAAGCTTATAAAAGAGGACAAAGAAGGACAAAGTCTTCTAAAGGCGGACAAAGTCTTCTAAAGGCGGACAAAGTCTTACAAAAGAGGACAAAGTCTTCTAAAGGAGGACAAAGTCTTCTAAAGGAGGACAAAGTCTTACAAAAGAGGACAAAGTCTTCTAAAGGAGGACAAAGTCTTATACAGGAGGAAAAAGTCTTACAAAAGAGGACAAAGTCTTCTAAAGGAGGACAAAGTCTTATAAAGGAGGACGAAGTCTTGTAAAAGGACAAAGGAGGACAAAGTCTTCTAAAGGAGGACAAAGTCTTGTAAAAGAGACAAAGGAGGACAAAGTCTTACAAAAGAGGACAAAGTCTTATAAAGGAGGACAAAGTCTTGTAAAAGAGGACAAAGGAGGACAAAGTCTTCTAAAGGAGGACAAAGTCTTCTAAGGGGGACAAAGTCTTCTAAAGGGGACAAAGTCTTACAAAAGAGGACAAAGTCTTATAAAGGAGGACAAAGTCTTGTAAAAGAGGAAAAAGGAGGACAAAGTCTTCTAAAGGAGGACACGTCTTATAAAGGAGGACAAAGTCTTACAGAAGAGGACAAAGTCTTATAAAGGAGGACAAAGTCTTGTACAAGAGGACAAAGGAGGACAAAGTCTTCCAAAGGAGGACAAAGTCTTCCAAAGGAGGACAAAGTCTTACAAAAGGGCACACAAACAAGACAAAGTAAACTTTAAAGGCAAGGCTAAAGGTGTAATTGATGAAACATATCAGTCAATTTTAGGCCGTAGAGCACAACATTAAGTGTCATTAAGTATCGTATTTCCGAGCAAAAACTCATTTTCTTCAGCTAAAACTTTGTGAAAAGAATGTATCTTGTTGACTCAATGGGTGAGTCTACTTCTCTATTTTGTCCCGTGTGTCGCGATTGCGCGTTGGTCAGCGAAAACATTTTGTTCAGAAAAAAAAAATTCACAGATCTTTAGGGGCTCCAGGTTTCACCTCAACATTTTGAAATGTGCGACACACATCCACAGTTCATCTTGATATAAAATATGCGACACACATCCGCTGTTCATCTTGATATGAAATATGCGACACACATCCGCTGTTCATCTTGATATGAAATATGCGACACACATCCGCTGTTCATCTTGACATGAAATATGCGACACACATCCACAGTTCATCTTGATATGAAATATGCGACACACATCCGCTGTTCATCTTGACATGAAATATGCGACACACATCCGCTGTTCATCTTGATATGAAATATGCGACACACATCCGCTGTTCATCTTGACATGAAATATGCGACACACATCCGCTGTTCATCTTGACATAACATATGCGACACACATCCGCTGTTCATCTTGACATGAAATATGCGACACACATCCGCTGTTCATCTTGACATGTAATATGCGACACACATCCACAGTTCATCCTAACATGAAATATGCGACACACATTCACTGTTCATCTTGCTATTAAGGGTGCCAAAGAAATTTGACATTTTTAATAAGTTGCAGTAGGCTTACTGTTCAAATAAATGAACATTGATCATATAGTACTATATTCTTTTAGTCGCTGTATGTAATAATGTAAAGTATTTGACATGTTTCGGATGTTTCTTCAGAGTTAAAGATAATTAACTTTCTAGCCCAAACCTTCCGCAGGACGACGGGGGAAGAGAGCGGGCAGGGTTTGAACCTGGGACCTTCGACAAGTCCGAACGACAGTCCAGCGCAAACCGCACGACCAGGTAGAAATCCATGTATGTGTGTGTGTGTTTAAACCAAAAGATATCAAGAATTGAATTTGATTGTTGGAAAATATAAATTCTCAGTTTAAAAAAAAAACGGGATGAAGCCGGGTATTTTAAAATTTTAAGACGATGATTGCCACACGGAGGATACGATCTCTAAAATAAGGACCTCATATTTCTTTCCGGACGTCTAGTAATACTAAAACCCCCCAAGAACGAGAGTTAACCCAGCCTCCAGTGGGCTACCACAGTTGTGCTCTAGCGAGTGTACTTGCACTTGGTGAGGATGGAAGACAGATGAGGAAGGAGGAAGGACATTTTAGTTATTTAAAAAAAAAACCACTTCCTCTCTAGTATTTTGAGTTAGTCCGAGTTAGTTCGAGTTAATCCGAGTCACTCCGAGTTAGTCCGAGTTACTCCGAGTCACTCCGAGTTACTGTGGCAGACATGAATGACATAGTTACGTTCAAGAAGCAAAAGGAGCGCTGCCCTAACCTAGATGCTGCATGGATTCCTCCGCCGGAGGCTTAGCCACTTCCGTTAAGTGCCAGGTGTGATCACCCCTCCCTCCCCCATCCCAACTAGTGCAATACCTTAAGAAATAACAAAATATCAAGGGGAGTAAGTGAAGAGCTAGCATATTATTTCCTTAAGAAAAAAAAAGGCATTCGCGATAGTTTGAAATAAATTCAGACATTTGAAAGTTTGCTAATACACAACATAATTGACAATGACAAGCTAAAGTCGGGGGGGGGGGTATTTTAATTGCCACTTAAAGCTGGGGAAAAGGTGGGGGGTGGGAGGTAAGTACGAGCAATACTAGACAAAATCTTCGCTGTATTTTCACTGCAGACGCACCGATTGTGTGCTGACTGGAGATGGATACTTCACAAGTCTGGCATAGAGGAATGTAGTTGGCAGTAAATTAACTTTGAAAGAGACAGTTGGAGACTCACATTTAAGACCCCAAAGAGAAGCCCCCCCCCCCTTGTTGAAGACAGGAACAGAAGACGAAAAGTAAAGCTTAAATAGACACCCCCCCCCCCCCCCCCGGCATCAGACGTGAAAACAAATATGCAGATCGAAACTGGGTTTGCCTAGCCATGTGAAACACTGCAGTCATCCTTCATCTTCAAACTCGAAGACATCACCATTCTCATTATTGTCTGTTCTAGGTCACTGTGAACTATATTTATTTCTAGCTACACACGGGTGGGGGGGGGGGCACAAAAGTATAGTTACAGTTAACTTCCGATGATGCTTTAGTAACAGTCACTTTTGCCTTCCCCCCCCCCCCCCCACATCCCATATTGTATTATTGCAAAGTAGTTTTTTTTTCTATTCAAGAATGTTTTCCCAGTTGTACTATTTATAGTTATATACCTGTAGATTTATGCCTAAAAAGAAATTAAGCTCCAGCAGTGGTATTTTTTCTTAGCTAAATGGAAAATCTAAACCAGTTTTTTGACTCGTAGATAAAATTCTATATGGTTATTTAGAAACTATTCGCAAGTATCTGAACCAAACATAAGACATGCAGTGAACAGGGTTAGAATTTTGATGATCTACAGATCTAGATTGACAATACTAACAGTAGAATAATTTAATCAACTATAATAGACTTTGAGCTGCACCCACGGAAGTCTACATCTCATTGTTTTGTTGTCTTCTGTGTTATGTATAGTAACGTTAATATAAATGAAAAATAAAGTACATTCTCTCCAAAATGTTGCTCGTAAGAAACAGACTTACAGATGAAGAGATGTGACTGTTGCTCTTGTGGTTTCTTCTTGCAGTTTCACATTGAAAGTCATTTTTTTTAAAATCTACATTGCATCAACGTCGTTGTTATGTTTTTATTTAATGATAGAGATAGAGAGATAGAGATAGAGAGATAGAGAGAGAGAGAGAGATAGAGAGATAGATAGAGAGATAGAGATAGAGAGATAGAGATAGAGATATATAGAGAGAGAGATAGAGATAGAGAGATAGAGATAGAGAGATAGAGAGAGATAGAGATAGAGAGATAGAGAGAGAGATAGAGATAGAGAGATAGAGAGAGAGAGAGAGAGAGATAGAGAGATAGAGATAGAGAGATAGAGAGAGATAGAGAGAGATAGAGAGAGATAGAGAGAGAGATAGAGAGAGAGAGATCATATTGTTTGGTGGTTAGATGAAATAGATAACAATAGAGATGCATACGCTTAATACAGAGAGAGAGAGAAAGAGATAAATAGAGAGAGAAATATAAAGAGGTAAAGAGAGAAAGAGAGAAAAAGAAAGAGAGAAAAAGAGAGAAAGGGAGATGTATAAAGAGAAAGAGAGAGAGAGAGTTAAAGAGAGAAAAGAAAGAGATAAAGAGAGAAAAAGAGTGAGAGAAAGAAAGATAACTAAAGAGAGAAAGAGAAAGAGAGAAAGAAATAAAGAGAAAGAGAGAGAAAGAGAGGGAGTAGGCTAAAAGGGAGAGAGAGAGATTTCCATTAGAAATAAGATTTAGAAAAAGAGAAAAGAAACAGATAGAATGACTGTATTAGTAAAAGAAAGTATGAGAATGAAAGAGGGAAGACGATGGAGACAGAAATCAAAAAATTCTTCTACGAAACAAACAACTTCAGTGTCTTTTAGAACATGCGGGACATTTCGTTTGTTAGTCTATCTGTGTCTAGAGTGCACATCAGTAGGTCCAGTCTTGACCATGAACATAAACTAATCAATGTCATTAAAAAAAACCAAACAGGTTTACGTTTGGACAATGACGTCCGTTGAGCGCTGAGAAAGGGGAGATAACACAGACACACAGCAAGCAGGAGAAAACATTGGTGAGGGAAGATGCCCCATGCTGCGCCCTTATTATCTGGACTAGATAACACACATGTTCAGGGGTGCAGGGTTCGAATCTCAGTCTAAAGATCTGGACTGCTTCCAATGAGCTCTTAGCCAGGTTTAGTGAACAACTCATTTCGTTCAGCTCTGGGGGACAAAACGAAAGTGAGACCTAGGAGAGAAGAGAGAGAGAGAGAGAGAGAGAGAGAGAGAGAGAGCGATGCTAAGATATAAAACAGCTGTAAACACACAATGAAAAGAAAGAATCTAAACAGCAAGTTGTGACGTCAGCGACAGAAAGTGAAACGAATTGCCCCACCTCTCCCGCACCCTTTTCTTTCAGCAGTCATTATAAATAATATTTCTTATTAGCATTGAAATGTGAGTTATTATTTCTTATTAGCATTGAAATGTGAGTTATTATATAAGTCGAAAGCTGGTGTCTATATAAAGCTTTGAATAATCTGGAATGTGACGCTTCTCTCTATTAAGCGGAATTCTATATGCTTAACCCACGTGGACAGTATCGAAGCACTAACTACCATTCGACAGCTGCGCTGGGTCGGACACCTATCCCTCATTTGAGGTAACCGCATGCCACTGGCGATCTTCTTTGGCGAGCTTAGAGGAGGACGGCGTAAGCACTAGATAGATTAACTCAGGCGCCATGTCGCCGTCACTGGCATAAAGAGCTCTCACAAAGGTAAACGCAAAGAAGAGCCCTTATTGAAGACAGGCGCAGAAGACGGAAAGAAAACTGAAATGGACCGCCAGCGGACAACGGCTTTGTCTGCATGAAATGCTGGAAAATATGCAGGTCGCAAACTGGGTTCGCGTAGTCACGTGAAACACTGCAACAATCCTTAATTTTTGGAATCGAAGACATTGCCATTATATATGCTTAATCAACGTGACCATATCGATGTTGCACAAAAAGTATACATCAATACAATTAATGCATCCTTATTAATTTTGCGTACACTTTATTGAGCAATTATTTAAAAAGTAAATACAACAAGGATTCCTATGATGATAAAGCTAAAACTGAATAGCGCAAATTCTGAGGTTTCCTTTAAAAAAAAAAAATACAACAAATTATCATTTTTCTGTCTTATCTTATAATTACATTGGTTAGGTAGTATGTCTTTGATATTAAATAATATTTCTATTACTATTATTATAGTTTTAGGTTAATCACTTTTCAGTTGTTTATGATTTAATACTTGTGAATTATAAGAACTTACAAATAAAAACCTTAAAAAAAAAAATTGATAACCACATTATCATGGGCGTAGCCAGAATTTTTTTCGGGGGGGGGGGCTCGTTGGGATTTTTTTACCCCCCCCCCCCCGTTAAATATATATATGCAGTGCTTTACTCAGTGATGGATGGCCTAAATTTCACTACTTATAAATTAATAACCAACGCTGAAATGCATCGCGCTTTGGGCTGCAAGCTGCTTGCACAAAAATCTGTCACTGGCAATGTCTGAAGCCTCTTCACACCTGCTCTGAGGCCCCCCCCCCATGAAAGTGTGGCGCCAAGTTGTAGGCCTACTAGGATTTCTCTATATTCGCCTCTATGTCATCGTAACTCTTTGCATGCGTAATTCATTTTGTCGGAGAACATATTCCCTCAAACCTCACGCGACGCTCTGTCACAACCTCACTAAGGGGTCGACTTCCAGTTCGGCATAGGATTTCCTTGATTGAGACCCGATCTCTATAACTGACTCTTAAAATCCGTATAAGCCATCTTTGTTTAGTCTTGTGCACTTTATTAATGGAGCCCAGCCACTGGTAGAAATTTGTAACCTCTCTTGGCTATGCTCTTGGAATTAGGTGACTGTAGTTTGCTTTAGATTTTATATAAAAAAGGAAAGTTTTATCGTCAAAGTCATCAGTTGGGGGGGGGGGGTTAAACAAAAAAAAAAACATCTGATGGGTTTTAAATTTAAAAAAAAGAGCCCTCTGGCTTGGCTACGCTCATAAAAAAATTTTTTAAATGAAGAGGTCTTTTTTACCCGCTGAAGGGTGTGTGTGTGTGTGTGTAAGGGGGGTAAACATAAAACCCCTCTTGGCTGCAGTTATAGAATTTTCAGTATGTAATTGGCTTTTTAAAACTGAAGAGTTGGTTTTTAGCAGCAGACCCCGCTGGAGGGGGTTTTTAAACACAAAACCCCTCTTGGCTACGCACGCACATAGAATCTGGTGACTGATGTATGGATAGTCTTATATTGAAGAGGGAGTTTTATCGTAAATTTCGGAGGGGGTTTTAAAATCAAACCCCGCCCCCCTAGATATGCTCTCGGAATTTGGGCATTGTCGTTTCCATTTTTTTTTTGTTTAGCTGCAAAACTCCCTGGCTGGGACAAGTGATGGTTTAGTATTAAAATCTCTCCTAAAATAAACAAAATCAAAGCAAAAAATCAGTCACCAAATTCGGACCCCTCCCGCAAAGGACGAGGGGGGGGGGTCGGATTTTATTTCGGGAGAGGGAGGGTTAAACGCCCAAAATCCCCCTCTGGCTACGCTCATGCACATAATTAAGTTATAAAACTTTTATACATTTAAAATCTGCAAAACAAAATTTATTAGTTAATAAGATTACTCACACTGCTTAAATTACTTCCTTACTTTAAAATGTAGGTAATTTATAGGTATACTATCCCTCTAGATGAAACGAAATTAACCAACAGATTCAATGTTTCTTATCCAGTTTGTTAATTACTGCTTTCTATAGGCAACAATCTCCCAGAGTTCCACGGTGTACATCCAACTCTTGAATTACTGGGAACGTGAAACCTATTTATAGACGCAAGCATTGCGCCCTCTACATTCATTACACCTCACGAGACAGGAAACACACCTCCCTCCATTTTTTTTCCTCCTAAAAATACATTTATAGCTTTTCTTTTTTTTTTTACACTCCACGTGATCTAGTTCGATGTGAAGCAGTACTAAAAATAGAGTTCAACTCAAAAGTATCGTAGAAGCACTTGTGTCTAGAAATTAAAGGAAGGCTATGGGAACCGTTTTTTTATTATAACCAATAGAGAGGGAGTAAGCAGTGTAGAAAACAAGTTGGGAGTGAACTAGAGATTCACCTCACCCACTGCCCACACAATTTCTTAATGACTTAAACTCCAGACGCAAAAGCTAATAAGAGCGTAACTATTTTTACATCCCACCTACGTGCGTGTATTACGTAGAGTGTCTGGTCGGGACCAAGAGTTATAGCAGGCCTGAACATGCCACGACGCAAACATATGTGGGCAGTTTGGACCAATACATCGTTGCCACGTCACAGGTCGTGGAAGACGGTAGTTGAATACAGTTGGGCAGGGAGGGGGAGAAAAGTCAGGGAAGACACCGATGGACGATTGGGGGGGGGGGGCTGGGCTGTAGTGCTAAACACAACTAGGGCCAGTCCAGTGTCTTGTTTGATTTTTCATGTTTCGGACCTTCATTCAGACCTTCATTATTATAGACCTTCATTCAGACCTTTATTCAGACCTTCATTCAGACCTTCATTCAGACCTTCATTCAGACTTTTATTCAGACCTTCATTCAGACCTTTATTCAAACCTTCATTCAGACCTTTATTCAGACCTTCATTCAGACTTTCATTCAAACCTTCATTCAGACCTTTATTCTGACCTTTATTCAGACCTTAGTTGAATACAGTTGGGCAGGGAGGGGGAGAAAAGTCAGGGAAGACACCGATGGACGATTGGGGGGGGGGCGGGGCTGTAGTGCTAAACACAACTAGCGCCAGTCCAGTGTCTTGTTTGATTTTTCATGTTTCGGACCTTCATTCAGACCTTCATTATTATAGACCTTCATTCAGACCTTTATTCAGACCTTCATTCAGACCTTCATTCAGACTTTTATTCAGACCTTCATTCAGACCTTTATTCAAACCTTCATTCAGACCTTTATTCAGACCTTCATTCAGACTTTCATTCAAACCTTCATTCAGACCTTTATTCTGACCTTTATTCAGACCTTTATTCAGACCTTCATTCAGACCTTTATTCAGACCTTCATTCAGACCTTCATTCAGACCCTCATTCAGACCTTCATTCAGACCTTCATTCAGACCTTTCATTCAGACCTTCATTCAGACCTTTCATTCAGACCTTCATTCAGACCTTCATTCAGACCCTCATTCAAACCCTCATTCAGACCTTCATTCAGACCTTCATTCAGACCTTTCATTCAGACCTTCATTCAGACCTTTCATTCAGACCTTCATTCAGACCTTCATTCAGACCCTCATTCAAACCCTCATTCAGACCTTCATTCAGACCTTCATTCAGACCTTTCATTCAGACCTTCATTCAGACCTTTCATTCAGACCTTCATTCAGACCTTCATTCAGACCCTCATTCAAACCCTCATTCAGACCTTCATTCAGACCTTCATTCAGACCTTTCATTCAGACCTTCATTCAGACCTTTCATTCAGACCTTCATTCAGACCTTCATTCAGACCCTCAATCAAACCCTCATTCAGACCTTCATTCAGACCTTTCATTCAGACCTTCATTCAGAATTAAAAATGATTACATTTACATCCTGGCCCAAAACCAACGAAAGACAACGCGGGAGGGGATGGGGGAGGCTCGGACTCAGGACCATTGAGACAACAGCCCAAGGAGTAGACCACATGACGTGTGACTCTTATTTATGATAGTTTTATATAAAACTATAAAACGATGTAGCCTATAATATCGGTTATACGTACGAATGATAGGACTAGTACACACCTTAGGACTAGTACACACTTCAGGACTAGTACACACTTTAGGACTAGTACACACTTCTGGACTAGTACACACTTCTGTACTAGTACACACTTTTGGACTAGTACACACTTTAGGACTAGTACACACTTGAGGACTATTGACCGTGTTTCCTAGAGGCTCTCATGTTTGAAGCTATATACAGATCTTCATAAAACAAAAAGTCTTGAAAGTGTAAAGACGGATCCTGAAATTCGGCAGGAGAAACGCAAAACTTTCCGCTACAAGCGTACACGGTGAGCAGAATTTGAACACCGGCTCTTCCTGATGATAGACTAAAGCGAAAAGCACACTGCCAGGCAGCCTTGACATTAGACAGACGTGAGCTTTCATACAATGTAAACATGAGCTTGTAACACTAAGACTAGATGTCTAACGATGGAGCATTCAATTAGGCAGGAGAATGAAATAATGAGAAATTTTTAGGTACAATTGTTTATTTTAAGTTCCACAAGGTTATCATTGTGGGAGGTGGCACTCCACGATCTATAAAAAAATGCTTCCTAATGACAAGCGTATCAAATAGCCTCTGACAACCAATTAATAAAACAAACAATAAATCTTAGATTGGATGGCTGATGGCTGCTTAGTAGTGCGGTAAGTGCGCTGAAATATCGCTTGGTCGTTCCAATGGTCCCAGGTTCACTGAGAACTGAGAATCCCTGTAGTCCTGCGAGAAGTTAGGACTATGAACTTAGGAAATTGGGAATCTTCAACTCTAAAGAAACATCCAAAACATGTAAACCATTTTGTCAACATTTCACTTTTCAGGTACCGTATAGAATAATCATATCAACAGGCAAGAATCTCAGTCAGCCAAACTGTAGACCACCATTACCTTTATGGAGCGCAGTGGCCGAGTGGTTAAGGGCTTGGATTCCGAACCTGGTTTCCTGGGTTCAAATCAGGGTGAAGACTGGGATTATGAATTTCGAGATTAGCAGGGCGTCCGCGAGTCCACCCAACTCTAACGGGTACCTGACATTAGTTGATGTAGGTCGTTGTGCTGGCCACATGACACCCTGTCATTAACCATTGGCTAAAGAAATAGATGACCGTAACATAATTTGCCCTATAGATCGCAAGGTCTGAAAGGGGAGCTTTACTTTTTTTTTTTACTTGTATTATCTTTAAACAATAAATAAAGAAGTAAGGAGTTACCAGAGAATGTAGACAAAGCTCTTCTAGCAAATATTCTCTACCAAGAGGCCAGATCAAGATACTGGTCACAAAAATGCAGATTTATCGAATTTAATTACAGTAACACCATTAGTAAAATCACTAAACTTAGTGACACTTCAGGACAGAAGAAGAAAAATTAAAGTAGCTATAATACAAAAAAACACCAAATAATAATTTAGAAATAAAAAAAAAAAAAAAACCCGATGAAATACTCAGAAAGACACAAAGATCGAGGCAAATTTCTTATTCCAGACGTTAGAACAAATCCGTACAAGTGCTCCTTCTTCCCTAGTGTCATTGGAGATTGGAATGGGTTGCCTGACCAGCTATGAAAACCAATGACTTAACAGAGTTTAAGTCATTGATTAACATGCATGACTACATTGACACATGAAATGCTTAGGACGTAATAATCTTCCTTTTTTAAAAGTAATGTCAGTAATATATAACTTAATATAAGATAAGATAGAAGAAGTGGATGTCTGGATCTGGAAAACTAGTGCGCAGTTCTTCTCGGATATTGGGGTACTTACACGAACTCTCCAACATGACAATGTGAATGCAAAAGAAGAAAATGATGAATATTGGAAACATATAATCATCGGCTGAGTCTGCCACAACACTTGCTATAAAACCTTCGTTAATAGGACTTAATAGCTCTTGTGTTGAGATGCTATAGAAGGATTCTATGTACCACCTACAAAGACCGCATCACACATGAGGAGATTCAAAACAGAATCACATTTGCAACTGGGCCCCACGACGACCTGCTGACCACTGTAAAAAAATACGCAAACTATAATTTTATGGCCATATCACAAGGTCCTCAGGGGTTCGCAAAGACCTTCCTTTAGGGAACAGTACCAGGAAGAAGAAGAGGCAGAAAACGTCAAAGAATGGACAATCCTATCATTGATAAAGAATCTATCCAAGACAAAAGACAGAAATGGAGAAAGACAGTCGACAGATCATGTGTGGTGCCCCAACGGTTCAACAGACTAAAGGGACAGGAGAAGGTGCTGAAGGTATAGCTCATGTATGCATTAATTAATAATAAATCGAATGTTCTCTATTCCGAGGATCAAGAACGAGTGCAATTTTGCACGTTGCTACGCCGACCAGCTAATTCATCGTGTGACATCTAAAGCTTTCTGTCAGCGGTTAAGCTGTGATACAGTGATACAAAAACATGTAATCATTATTATAGTCTATAAAAAGGAAAGGTTATGTCTGATAAGGAGAAATTACTGCTAAAGATGACAGAGAATGAAAAAAAAGATTTTATGATTTGATCAATGTATTTAAATTAGTTTTTTATTGTGTGCACGAAAGGAAGAGATAGATCCAAAAACAAAAAAAAACAAAAAAAGGAAGTTCATTTATAACTACATTGCATTAAAATTGAAGATCATATTTATATGATTTATTTGCATACACAAATAGTCAAATAGTAATCGTAATTATAGTATGCAACTAATTACAATTTCTTTGGTTAAGATTCTGTTTACGTTTCTTAATTATTAAAATTGTGCGTATGAGTAGGTGTTGTGTATGTGTGTAGCTGATGTGTATGTGCGTAGCTGATGTGCATGTGTGTAGGTGATGTGTATGTGTGTAGCTGATGTGCATGTGTGTAGGTGATGTGTATGTGTGTAGGTGATGTGTATGTGTGTAGCTGATGTGTATGTGTGTATGTGATGTGTATGCTTTTAGGTGATGTGTATGTGTGTAGGTGATATGCAGATGATGTGTATTTGTGAAATTGATGTGTTTGTTTGTGTGTAGGTGATGTGTATGTGTGTAGCTGATGTGTATGTGTGTAGCTGATGTGTATGTGTGTAGGTAATATGCAGGTGATATGTTTAAGTGTATGTGATGTGTATCTGCGTAGGTTATGTGTATGTGTTCAAGTGATGTGAAATATGCCCCTTTGACAGCACCAACATAAAAAGGAGAGAGAGAGAGAGAGAGAGAGAGAGACGTTGTGTGTAAACACCAATTCAACTTTAAAGGAACTGATCGTGTGCACGCCACAAGGGAACCAGGTAAAAGTTCTGTTTATAATTATAATGTTTTGTGGAGTCAACTTTTAACGGAGGTCAAAGTCGCGATATAATAACAAGTTTTCACTGCTGGCAACATTAAACTTGACTGTAGAACTCTCCAACTCATGAAATCACTTAGAGAATCACAAGAGTCCATAACGACAGAAGCGAGGTCTATCACAAGTAGCCGAATCTCCTTCTTCCCTAGTGCTATTAGAGCATGGAATGAGTTGCCTGAGCTAGCCAGGAAAACCAGTGACTTGGCAGAATTTAAGTCATTGGTTAATATGCATGACTAAATGCATGACGCGCAGGACGTAATCATCTTTTTTGAAGTAACGTCTGTATTATATAAAATAAGATAAGATAAGAATCTTCACTTATAATAGTAATTATAATATCAGCTGGAGCAATAACTAAACTAAGAAACACTAATGGACAGAAAATTTAATTATAGAGTAGCAATAATGCATAAAGTACAAAACCATAAATCATACATACAAAAAACAAAGCCTTATAAAATACTCTCACACATTAATCCCATCACTACGTGAAAAATAAAAAGCACTTTTTTTCTATCCCGATACCTTTCGATCAAGAAGTTGGGAGTTGCCTGAATTAGCCAAAAAAAAAAACTGTTAAAACTAACACCTAATTTAACTCTTTCTCTCCTAACTGACGATACCAGCGTTGATTCCACCAGAATGTGGTAAATAATTACGGAGAGAAAGCGTTAAAGACAACGGTTGAGCCAATGCTGAGGGCACAGTGACTAAAAGACAGCGGTGGAAATAGAATTATTTACAGAAGGTGAGTCTGACACCAGCTTGTAAGATGTAGAACAGACAACTCACTAGCACACACCTGAAACAATTCTTACTACATTCTTTTAACTAGTGTGTAACATGTCTACAATCAGTGTCGGAGTTAGTTCATTGTGAACATGGGGGAAGGAGGTGCAGGTCTAATTTGTTAGATTACCCAATGATAGTGGGAGGGTAGATGTGGGTTTGAACTAGGCCATACAGCCAGAAACTTTAATATCGCCACACGACACACAACAAACGTGTACGTGATGGTAATACAGACAGATATAGGCCAGTGCTGGATTTAGCTATAGGCTTTAGGCAACGTAAGCTATAGCCTGCAACCTCCCCCCTTCAAAGGAAACAATTTCAAATAGCTTAGGGCCATTTGAAGTCTAAATCCGGCCCTAGATGTAAGACCAATTTGTTTAGATAGCCCAGGCCTATATGTAGGTTAAGTGTGTGCAATAACTGTCAACCTTGTAAAACTTTGAACGCTGCTTACTTTCACGTATACATTCCATATATAATTACTATTATTACTACTATTATTATTTTTATGTGTTTACTCAGGTCATATTATGCTATTGTTAAAGTTTTTGTATTTAGTTTAATAACTGGGTCAAACGTCTTTTAAATTCTTAGAGTAACCTTATGAGATATGCTAGTTACAACAAAGCTAAAATAAACTGATTCGTGAAAAGATTTTGTTGTGTCTCAATGGGCCCTGTTGTGACTGCCATCTCTATATATCAATGTGCATTTACCAGGTTTCGATCCTCTGACCTGTCGTTTGGGTTTGATAACCCGTCTTCCTCGTATTTAGTCTAGAGCAACTTGATTTATGCAAAATAAAGATCTTTATGTCAAAGTCCCCATTATGTGTTCATAATTAATACCCTATGTCGGTCAAATCTATTTTTGTAGTATAAAGTTAGCAAATATAAATAAATACCAATGAAGATAGACAGGAGTCTAGTCCTTGAACTTTTTTTTTTGTTACAAAGTTAACAAGTCATTGTCTAATTTATAATGAAGGCAGCATTATATTATATTAAAATTATGGGATATATGAGCTATTTATAGGTTCAAGCAAAAAACAAAAAATTTTTAAACTCACCCAAACTCGAGCTGTATGTCTCCGAAGTGCCTACACTGCTACAGCCGGTGGGTTTGCTGGTGCCAGGCTGAAGGGGAGGGGGCTGGGGGATGGGGGGCGGTAGCTGATGAATCTGGGAAGAATTCGCCTCACCTGCCAAATGAGGTAGCTGCTGGGTGGGGTAGGGTGCCGGGGGCGCTGCACCGTGCTGCTGGAGGTGGGGTGCAGCCGGGGAGGAAGAGGGCTGGATGGGCGCTAGAGTGAGGCCGCTGACGTCATGCGCGAGCAGCTCAGGTGGAGGCGGCGGAGGAGGTAACTCGTCTAAATCGTCAGGTGGAGGAGGTGGAGGAAGAGTTGCCTCCTCTGCAAAGTAAAAAAAAAAGATTAAATGACGTAAGGGAGATAACTTATTAAAATTCTTTTTGTCAACGACTTTTATACAGAGTTATTTCCCTTTAATAAATAATAGTATAGCATCATTGGGTTTAGATTAAAAGTCTCCAACTCTAACCGATATAGATCTAGACGTCTTGCATATTTTCATAAATTAACACAGATAAGATCATTTTATTGGCCCAAACAAATGAACTAATGATTCTTGAAAGAACCAATACAATTACTGAACAGATACAGTTACAATTGTTGGTGCTTAGTTGTTTACCATTGTCAAGGGAATGTATATTCCCTTATTGTGTATTGTGTATTTCACAACTTATTGAACTTAAGTTTTGTTGTTTTTTTCGCCGGAAGTGGTTATGGGACAAACAAGCACTCCAATACCTATGCTTTCAATGGCAAGCGTTTCAAATAGCCCCTAACAACCAGTCCAAGTCCTAGCCTACAAGTGTGACGTATATATTGGGTCCGGCGAAACTGTTTTCCTCTGCAAGAAGAAAGGAGCAAGGGCGAGAAGCTGGTGCCTAAATCAGTAAACTTGGTGCAGGAGGGGCTCGTTATCCTTGCGATCTATAAGGCAGAAGATGTTAAGGTCATCCGTTTCTTTGGCCAACGGTTAACGAGCAGGGTGTCATGTGGCCAGCACAACGATCAACCGCTTTTACTTTCCCCAACTAATGTCAGGTACTCATTAGAGCTGGGTAGAATCAGGGACACCCTAAAAATCCCGAAATTCAAAATCCCAGTTTTCACCGCGATTCGAACCCAGGACCCCAGGTTCAGAAACGGGGAAACTGCTTTCGAGAATGAAAGAGGCCACAGGTTGAAAGATTTCACACTAATAAATTAACAAAATTTTTAAAAAATTTAAATATAAGAATAAACTAGAAATACTGTGTACATTCACTTAACTCCCCAGTCAGATATATTTCGAATGGAACATACCATCGGATTTTCAGCACGACCAACGGCTTTTACTCTCTCTAACGCAGTGATGCCCAACCTAATTCAACCTGCGGGCCATTTTAATTTTCGACAGTCGTGTCGCGGGCCACATGACCGAAAAAGGTTAAAAAAAACAACTTAAAATTGACCTGAAACTATTTCATTAAAAACCCGTGGATCTAGTAATTACACTAATAAGTTGGTATATTTGAAGTTTAACCTTAATCAATTTTTTTTTCTACATGTCTGGAAATGGCATCCTCGCCATTAAGTCATGTTCTTGTCTCTTTTTGGTCAATATTCCCATGGATCCTCCACGTCAAAATTGTTTTTTGATGCTGTAGCTGTAATACTGTATGTTGTTTATTGAAACAGCCAGACTTTCTTTATAAAAAAAAAAAGTTCCACAAAAAAGATCCGTTCAATGGTTCTGGTAGATTCTTAATTTCCTTTTCATAAAGGCACAAATGTTAAACCTCGTGGTACCAATTTATCAGAGGAAAAGTGAGAGCCCTAATGTAAGTAAAGATCCATTTTTCAACCTTTATATTTTATACACTTTATACCGACGTTTCGGCGGGCCGGATGGAACCTCGTCACGGGCCGGATCTGGCCCGCGGGCCGTATTTTGGGCATCACTGCTCTAACGTATGTCAATGTAATGTCAGGTACCCATTGGAGTTGGGAGAAATTATGAGAGCCTTAAAATCCAAAAATCCCAGTGATAACTGAGTCGAAAAAACATGTCCGCTTAGAATGGCTTTAACACACTGAATGACTTACACAACACACGTTTCGTGAACACATTCTTACGGACGAGTTACAAGCACATGTAAACACAAGAACGACAACCGATACAGCATAGAATTTTCGTAACACCCAGTCTGCACCGAGATCTGAACACGGGACCTCTCGGTTCGGTAGTCAAGCGCTTTGCCACTTGGCCACCAAATATTACCAGTGCTGTCAGTAAAATGTATTAGAACAACAGAGATCCCCTGTACAGACTAAAACAACTCATTAAGCAACTAACCTTCAGTATAGATGTTTCCAAATTTCCCTGGTGTCGGTCGCAGTTTCACATTGATTGCAGTCGAGCCAGTCTCATCTGAACCATTTGTTGACGCAGGCTCTAATGTGGCGTAAGGGAGATAACTTATTAAAATACATTTTGTCAACGAATTTTATACAGTTATTTCCCTTTAATAAATAATAGTATAGCATCATTGGCTTTAGATTATTTTCATAACCGGCTTTTTCTTTAGAAGTTTAAAGTATTCAATTTCACACCCATTTCACGCAACCAAAGTAAATATAAAAGTAAAGTAAAGGTCCTCTTTCAGACCTTGTGGTCTATAGGGCAGATGAGGTAAAGGTCATCTGTTTCTGTGGCTTACGGTTAACGAGGGTGTCATGTAGCCGGTACAACGACCAACCGCCTTTATTTTTCCCAACTAATATCAGGTACCCATTAGAGCTGGGTGGACTCAGAGGCACCCAAAGATCCCGAAATTAAAAATCCCAGTCTCCACCAGGATTCGAACCCGGACCCCAGGTTCAGAAGCCAAGCTGTTTATCGCTCAGCCACCGCGCCTCCTAAAGTAAATATAAGGATGCAATTTTTTAAAAAAAGTATATTTATTATATATGTGTGAATGACAGTGGAGAGGACACTATTAAATTTACCGGACATCGGCACTTTATAAGGAAATGTAACTAGTCCATAGGTAAAACTTTCTTCACATAAGCTTGTTTTGAAACCATATATTTGTTTAAAAATACATTTTGCATCTTGTGGGAATAGGCCTACTGCAGCGATTGGACCAAATGATGACCTGCTAACTATCGTAAAATAAACGTAAGCTAAAAATTTATGGCCATATTACTAGGTCTTCAGGGCTTCCTTCAGGGTACCGTACCAGGAAAAAAAAAGAAGTGGCAGACAGACAAAGCGATGGGAAGACAACATAAAAGAATGGACGAGCCTGCCATTGAAAATGTTCTAACTAAGGCAAAAGACAGAGAGGAATGGAGGAAGACGGTCTACAAATCTTGCATGGTGCCCCAACGGTCCAACAGACTAAGGGATAGGTAAAGGTAAGAAAAAAAAAGGTGAACGTGGATGGCAGCTGATAGTATGGTATGCGATTTGAGTGTCATCCCCATAATCCTGGGTTCGAACTCTGCCAACCGCTATATCCAGCCATCATGTGAGGTCTTGAGCTAAAATATAATAATCTAGAATTCTGGGACAATCGAAACATGTCAAACAAATAAAAAAAATATTTAGCTATTAGCGCATACTTGTGAATTAAAAGACACATAGAACGCTATATCTTCTCTCATTTGAAGTTCACATACAATACTCATTTTTCGATTCCTTATTTCATGGACGAAGATTTCTGGACTAAATTCCCAAGGGCATTAACTCACTTTTGTTTCATCAGCAGACAATAACCTCGTTTGTTGTGTCACAAGATTAATCATTCAATACAACGAGGCCACTTCTTAAACAAGAAACAATACATCCATTCATCAAGGATTCCAGCAATGATTATACACGCACTTTTATTTATACTGAGTACAACGAACTTGGAGATAGCTTTAGTATATCTCAGAGGCTACATTGAAAGCTTTTTTTTCCATTATTTTTAATGGATTAAACAATAGGTCTACTGCTGGAGGAAAAGTGAAATATTTGACATGAAGTTCTTGACCTCTTTTGGGGCCCTATATTTAGACATTCGACGTGAGATAATGTACTTAAAAAATATATAACTTTATAATATATAACTCTGGTTACTCCCTAGAGAGGAAACACGAGTTAATCTGTGTGGCTTGCCAAGCAAGGAGTTTTTGTAAAATGTTTTACATGTTTCGGATGATCCTTCAATAAAAAAGTGAAGTTCCCATTTCAGACCTTTAAGTCTATAGGGCAGATGATGTATAGGTCATCTGTTTCTGTGGCTTACGGTTAACGAGAGTGTCATGTGACCAACACAACGACCAACCGCCTTTACTTTTCCTAACTAATGTCAGGTACCCATAAGAGCTGGGTGGAATCAAAGTCTTCACCAAAATTCGAACCCGGGACCCCCGGTTCGGAGGCCAGACACTTTACCGCTAAGCCACCGCGCCTCCTGTTCCTTCAGAGTTGAAGATAATTTACTTTCTAGTCTAAATCTCCCGCAGGACGACGGGGGATGGTAGCAGGTAGGGTAATAGCCTAGGACCATCGAGAGGTCCTCCAGCTTGGAGGAGATTTATTATTGCTTTGAAAGCCAACTGAAGGGAATCGCCAAGAACAAAGTACAGTGGAGAAATACTGTTGCGGCCATTTGTATATAGGTCCGTGTCCTAAAGAATTAATTAAGAAACTTACAACGATGATGAAAAACTTAACTCTTTCTCTCCGTAATTATTTTCCCCGTTCCGATGGAATTCTTCATTTTGTCAGTAGTTTTCCCCTGTCATGGTTAAGCTTGAATAACTTCCTAGTTTGTTACCAGAAAGTGTTTTATTTGGTATTGAATTAAAGGGGAATGCATGCTCTTTTTATATAACACAGAGTAAAGTTCATACAATCGAACCTCATTTAATGAGGTCAAATAAACGATGGTATCGTCAATTAGGACAAGAAGAGTTAAAATTGGTATAAAGATGCAAAGGGCCCATAACTTTTTATACAGATGACATAACACGAAAGACTTGGACATTAAGGCTACTGAACTCTTTTATTACACAAAAAGAGATCCCAAAATAAAAATAAAATCCCCATCTTCGGAAGGATTCAAACCCGGGACCTCCGGTTCAAAAGCCAAGCGCTTTACCCACCACACCTTCAAACGTTTATACAATTATTATTATTATCGATGATCTCTTTCTCTTTATTTTCCTCTCTCAATCTCTCTCCCTCTCTTTCCCATATCTTCTTCAATCTCTTTCAGTTCACTCTCAATCTCTTTCATTACCCCCCCCCCCATCTCTCTTTGTATTCCCCCCCCCCTCTAAAAAGATGTTGACATATGTACCATACGGGCTACAGTCGGTGTGTACTGACCGTTCACTGTCCGCAGCTTGACGTGTGCAAGCTGCTCTAATGTTGCTGCTGACGGCTGCCTCTGTTGAGATAGTCTCGCTGGGGAGCTAGTTCGGGTAGAGCTTACAGCGGAGAGGTTTGAATCCCTGAGCTGAGCTGGCGGCGGCGGAGGTGCCGGGGGCGGTGGGACAAAGGACGGAGGAGACTTGTGCAGGGGGTGTTCTCCAGAATGCTGATAAGTGGCGTGGCCGTGGGGTGGGACCTGTTGGCCTTGGGGTTGGACTGGTTGGACGAAGGCTTGCACGGGTTGTATGAAAGGTTGAGTGGGGTGTCCGTACGTTTGTCGTGGTTGACCCTGCGGGAGTTGTCCTTGTAGCGGCAACGCTTGAGCGTAGCTCTGTGTAGGATACGCGTATGTCTGCGGGTGTCTTCCGTTGTTAAGGGCAGCTTGTCCATGCGCAGACCCTGACTGAGCGTAAGGCTGAGAGTGGTGCGTGTCGGCGTAGGTGCCGTGCGGTGCGGCCTGCTGCTGCAGCTGCTGGGAGGAATATGACGTGTCGTAATACTGGCTGTGCAGGACTAACGGTGTTGGCGAGGGCGCGTTGTTCCGCTTGACCGACGACCTTGACCTCGTCGATAGCTCTGCTGGAGGAGGCGGGGGCGGGGGTGAAGGCGTATGTCGGGAAGGCAACTGAGAAGAGGAGGCAGCTAGAACAGAGGCAGAGGGAGGCGTAGACGACGCGGAAGGAAGAGGTGGGCACGGGTCGTTCACTGACCGCTTCTTGTGGGACGTTTTCGGGGACATGAGTGGCGAAGCCGTCTTCGGAGACGATGAGTGGTGGCAGCAGGTCTGCACGTGGTGTGAATGTGAGTGGGCCTGCTGATGCATGACGCCATGTTGACTATACTCTACAGCTGCTTCCTGTGTAGCATTCATGGGCAGGTGACTGTTATTTTCAGCCGCGAGAGGCTTTTGACATCCATAACTTTGCTGGTGTTGACTTTGAACCTTGTGCTGGGTTGTCTGATACTGTGAAGTCGCCTCTGAGGCTACGTTTGGGACACACATAGGCGGAACTACTGGAGGCGGAACGTAGGTCAGTTTGGGCCGATGTTGGTTTCCCGGCTGCACGAATTTTCCGTATATACCCTCCGAGTGAGAGGCGCTGGTGGGAGAAACGCAATTCTTTTCTTCCTCATATGAGTTGCGGGCGCCCGTTACTCCGTTAGGTGTCGAAGCCGAGCGATCCCTTCCACAATTCAACCTTTGGTAAATCCCCGCACCGTTCTGTTCCTGGAACAAGCTGTCCTCGTGGTGCACAAACCTGGCATAGTCCTCAGCCACAGTTAGCGTCTCGGACTTGACGTGCCTCCCGTTGTGAGGCGAAGCCTCCCTGCTCCTGAGAACAGTTTCGCCAGCGCTCTGCAGATGCGCAGCCTGCTTTGGGTTCAAGACGCTGACTCCGTAAGAAAAAGGCTTATTGTCCTGGTATGACTTTTTGCTAGCCAGAGACAGTTGAGGAGGATGTGAGCTTCCCGGAGACGATATCATAGTCTGGTGATGATGATGTGGCAGTCCTGGACTGGGGGGAGGTGAGGACTTATCAGACGATATCGACCCCTAAAGGAAAGAAACAGAACATGTTTGTAGGTACGATGCAGACGATACAAGCAAAATATAATATTAAATCCATATTTAAGGAGGAAAACTATAACTATCAATAATGTACATGCGTTATTTCCCTTATATGATATCCAAAAGAAAAACAAACAAACCAACAATCATCTCCCTTTTTGAAGTAACACGTCTTATATATGAGATAAGATAAGACTAATTGTTTTTTTTTTTTTTACTTGATTCATGTTTTGTTAGCTACAATAAATAATTGTTTAACCCTTAAAACGCGTGTGGTAGTTTAGTCTCTAAACATCAGAATTGTCATTCCATTTTGTATGAACGCATTGTAAAACAGCTCAGCACTGTAAGGGCTAAAGTATTAACCTGTTTGGAGAATGCGTGAGCGAGAGACAGCGTTAACAATTATCAACAATTATTTGAGAGGGAATAAACCCGATAATTGTAGTCAATTATGTGAATACTGAGTTATTACTTTCCCTTGTTGCTATTAAACAAAATAATGAATAAACAGTAATCAATTTTCGAATTAGTTACTTTTTTAAAAAAAATTCATTCTTGTGTTGTCTTTGTCAATGAATAATTGTGCAAAGTATCAACTTGATCCGAGAATAGGTGCGGGAGAAATAACGTGTGCACACTTTTTACCAGACAGACAGACAGAGTGAGTTGATATAGGGTTTTTAACAACAACCTGAACATTTCCAGGAAAAACACGCTTATATATAAACACGTGAAACGAATTTTTATTTAAAAAAAAATAATGGTTTTGTTAAAAACAAAAGCAATAAATGTATTCCCTCAAAAAATCAATCAATCAAGTAAACAGAGATACAGTTTATCTGTTTGTCTCGTATATATATTATAACCTGAACCATAGTCGTTCTACGACTGACTGAGGCCAAAACAAATAACATAACCTATCTTTTAGTATGAGCATACACATCCAAACACACACACATATACATCCACAGTGTACACACACACCCAAAAAAAGTAAAGTTCCCCTTTCAGACCTTGTGGTCTATAGGGCAGATGGTGTAAAGGTCATCTGTATCTGTGGCCTACGGTTAACAAGGGTGTCATGTGGCCAGCACAACGACCACACACACATCCACTTACGTAGATCCACAAGTACGACACCAGTTTTGGGCAAAGTTACAGTCTGTTATCAGTGGCGTAGCAAGGTATCCGTGGGCCCGGGTTCAAGAATATCTTGGTGGGCCCCCTCCCCCAAGTAAGACAAATGTAGTGTGTGACAGAACAATTGAGTCATCTGAATGTATGGGTACATTGACCAAAAGACATTCCAATACTTTCTGCTTTATGTAGAGCTTGCTGCTAATTTTTTCCACATTATAAACGAAGCACTGACTGCGCTTACAATTTAGTACTCGACAATAAGCAGGTCAATGTTTTCGAATAATTCTAATGTTCCTCTAAGTGCTGCAGCTTCCTGGCGTTCTTTTTCCTTTGAGGAACACAAAGTAATTTGTGTTAACAGCTTTAGTACATCAAAATATACGAATCATTCCTTGATGACCACCTTGTGGGCAGAAGTATTTGAGTGTACTATAAGCTATGCTCTTTCTATCGGATTCAAGACGCGCCCATCTTGAGATGCTATGAGCAGTTTATTTAAAGATAAATGGGGATTATTCATTACTTGGAACATTTGTTCCGCCAATTCTGCAGACGTCTGGTTCTCACAAAAACCTAGAAATGACTCTCTAAATGTTTTTTTTTTTTGTTTTTTTTTTGGGGGGGGGGGGTATTCCGTCATCGGATATAACTAAACAGTTTTTTTTTTAAATAATGCTAATGTGATCAACTTTTACTATGTCTTGAGAGCTCTTAGAAAAATTGTGAGGATGGGCCCCAGTATATTTGCCAGAACTGCATTGCCCAACAGGTCTGTAATCTCGTTTTGGATCTGCCGGGCTTTGTTTTCCTGTCAAATTTCAATATTCATAACAATTTTAAATAAAACCTGGTTAGAGATTTTTGTTTAAATATAATGTTGATAGCTTTCTTTAAGTACTATGAACCAAATACTAAGCATTGGTCAGAGTTCCATATACATATATGTATATATCTTTGGATAGGTCAGCTATGTGAGGATGGAAGAACTGCTGTGTGGGCGACATCGTTCCGACCACAGGTAATACACAGGTATTCATCTAAGAAAGACACTATTCCGTGATCCTGTATTTGTAAAAATATAACGGTGTTAACCTTCTTTAAGAACTATGAAACTAAGCATTGGTCAGGGAAAGACACTATTCCATGGTTAACTTGGTTATCTTTCGATCTTTTACATCTTTGTTATAAACCTGCTCCCCAATTTGGTTTCGCCATTCATTGTAACAGAACAAACATTTCAACTTTAACGGTATATATGTCACTTACTGTGGTGTTTGGTTTCCTTGCTAAATATTTAATGTTAATTTTTTTAGTTTTCATTTCCTTTTTTTTTATTCTGTTGTAATGATTACATTAACATTGTTTGTTTGTACACTATAAAAGACAACAAAACAATGTGATGAAGACTTCCGAGGACGCTGTCGTCCTACATAAGTGATTAACACTTTTAAAAGTGTCTACTTCGAAAGCTCGGATACAAAAGACTTAAATCACAACTGTTGTGACAATTTGTTACTTAGTTATGGCAATTCTGAGATGACAAACAAAACTAAGACCTCACATTTTAAATACAGAAAAAAAAAGAAACAAATTGAGCTTTGAGAAAATTGAATAATTAGAAGCTGTGTTGAAATGTTAAATCGTGAACAGCAGGACTTTTAGTGTCATCCGTAAGTTCTCAAGTGGCCCCCAACTAGTCAAGAGTCATAGGCCCAAGTGCAATGAATCCCTTTGCGCCACTGTTGCTACTCCACAGGCTGTGGGCCCCTTAATAATCGTGGGCCCGGGTTCATTGAGCCCCTTCGCGCCATGGATGCTACGCCACTGTCTGGTCTAGATTCTTCACAACCTACAACGGTGTAGACCAGCGGTTCTCAACCTTTTAAGCTCGGCGACCCCTTTTTAGAATCCCCCACTCGGCCGCGACAAAAACAATCCATATTTTCGATGGTCTTATGCAACCCCTGGCAAATCGTCAATCGAACCCCAAGGGGGTCGCGACCCACAGGTTGAGAACCCCTGGTGTAGACTAACTATTATTTTTATGAAAGAATAGTTGAAAGGTTTTTTTTTTTTTTTTTTTTCATAGGAGAAGGATTTAATTTAATAGAAAAAAATGGAACTTACAGCAATACATTACCCATTCACACACACACACACCCGCACACCCACCCACCCGCACACACAAACACCCACACACACACAAACTAAACCCCTAGCCTTCGGGTATCTACTTAGCCTCCGCCCCTGGGTCTTGCTTCGATAAAAATGTATTTCCCTCCCCACCGCTCAGGCTGCTCTTTCTTAGTGTCACTTTGAATTATTTGACAAATTTGTGATTCTGTAATGGCAAGACAAAAAAGACGCGATAGGATGACAACTCCATGGAAACGACCGTGACCTTCTAATGGGGTCAAGAAGGTCACAAATCGACTTGCCTCCAACTGGAGACTGAGAAACAGATGAACAGGAGAGAGAAAGCTCAGAAATGGGAAGTGGATAAATTAGCCGACTGACCACTCGGGGTAGATCAATGGTCAATATATACTACAAACAGAATTCAGGCTAATAACTGGAAATACAGTTTGACCACTCGTGAGACATCGATGGTCATATATACTACAAGCAGAAGTCAGGTTTATAAGATAACAGGATAATTTTTTTTGTATCTTTCCAAACAACTTGAAATTCAGTTAGACTACAATCGACGAACTCAACATTACCACTATAACAATGGACCTCATTCACCAATTGTAAACAAACAACATTTAGTCACGTGATCGTATTGACGAAACAACGAAAAAAAAAACTGTCACGTGACAGCCACTGTGTATTAAAATTAGATCGTATAGAAGAGATAGAGAACCACGTGGCAAAATATTATTTGTTTACGATTGGTGAATGAGGTCCATTATGCTTTAGACACAAATAAAAAAAAAACGCGTGATATCATGTGACTATCATTTTGAGACATGCCATTGAAATGATCAACCCAGCGCTGTCTTTGCCCTGATGCTGCTGCCAATTAACAATAGAGTACAAACTGATTGTTACTAATAAAAATAAATGTCAGTTCTTAAAATTGAGATGAAGGGGGTTACTTAAACTCAAAATGTCATTCTTAAAGTAAAAATCGAATGAACTGACCCTGCTGGACTTGGACGATCTTGTGCTGGACATTCGCTTGCCCAGCTGTGTCTCTGGGTTTCTCTCTGGGAGTGTCGGAAGAGGGCGCTCCTTTGTCGGCTGCAAAAAATAAATAAATAAATAAATAAATAAAGTTAAGATAAATAGCTTAGATGCTTGGTTTTTAATTTTTTATAGCCTAAATCAGTGATGCACAAACTAACGCCCGCGGTCCATATTCGTGGTGCTTGCCGGGAACACGATACGCCAACTGAGCATAATGAAGCCAGAGAGAATCGATTCCGTAAGAATTATTATTTTTTTTACACGTATCAAGGAAATTTCTATGGCCGTCTAGCCGAGAAAGTTTGGACATTTTTGACCTAAATAGTCGTCTGCTTCGTGTGGATGTCATTTCCGTTTCCCATTGAGAACGAGGTTCAATGATCTGTCGATTGTTGACACTGTTTAGCAGAAACGAGTGCACAGGCCTTGACCTTAATATGCATGCAGACATTTCAGGGTATCTTTGGGGTGGTATTCACACAAGAGACTGGTGAATGTGTACAATTAATTTGTGTATGACTCCATGTGTCGAAATAACTACGATGTGTCGAATTAATATGTGTATAACTAGGATGTGTCGAATTAATATGTGTAGGACTAGGATGTGTCGAATTAATATGTGTATAACTAGGATGTGTCGAATTAATATGTGTAGGACTAGGATGTGTCGAATTAATATGTGTATAACTAGGATGTGTCGAATTAATATGTGTATAACTACAATGTGTCGAATTAATATGTGTAGGACTACGATGTGTCGAATTAATATGTGTATAAGTACGATGTGTCATATTACTATGTGTATAGCTACGATGTGTCGAATTAATATGTGTATAGCTACGATGTATCGAATTAATATGTGTATAACTACGATGTGTCGAATTACTATGTGTATAGCTACGATGTGTCGAATTAATATGTGTATAACTACGATGTGTCGAATTACTATGTGTATAACTACGATGTGTCGAATTAATATGTGTACATACATGCTAATCACGCCTTTTTAGTGTGTGGCTTAGTGGTGAGAACTGGCCCTTGGCTACCTATCAAGGGGTATCAAGTTCGAAATCCGACACGCATGAGTTGGCTGGGCGCCTAAAGGCAGCACAGAAGTCTTCTTCCAAATTTTTAATTAAAATTTAGTTTAAATTTGTACTTCTTGCAAAATAAAGTTTTTAAAATGAATACATTTTTTGATGACTATGAATTAAAAATTCGATTTAAACATTTTATTATTATTATTATTAAGTAGAAAGTCAATGTCTCAGCACATTTATACAGACATCGAAATCGAAAGTTTCATGCATCTAGCTATAATAAGGGTAAGATCTCACTTAAAAATCTAGAAAGAGAAAAAAAATTCTGAAATACTTTATTTGAATTAAAGCGTGGCTTTTTAAGTCAAATTTAAAAAAAAAAGTGTTTTATGGTCTCTTGGCCTAAATTGAGAACCATTGCTCCTAGAAAACCTTTCAAGTCTTTACTGCTCATCAAAAAAAGCCTCAAAATTGTGTCAAAAAAAAGTTCAAAGTTGATTTTTTTTTTACTTCTATAAATAGATCAATATCAGCCAATCCAAGTATATAATGGTGTATTGTCCAACGTATGAACTAGTGTGTGACTGTCATGTTAGACAGTAAGTACTAGTGTAGAGCCAGGAGAGGGGTTAAAACGGAGAAAGAACAATGTTTTATTATACTCGTGAATATAAGAGGATCATAAGTGAAAGTATCATTGAAAAAAGTTCGTGCGTGTGTGTGTGGGAGACTTGCGAGTAGTTGGTAGATTTAGCACAGTCTAGACTAGCCTTGAAACTTCATTAGAGAGACAGTTGAACATTAAAGGATATAAAAAATAGAGAGCTAATTGCGTTCTTTTGTGTGTCTACTTATTATTCACTTCCTGTCTCAGTTCGCCAAATGAACCAGTTGAACCATTTCAACACTTGAACCAGTTCATCACATCTTCCAGTTCATCACATGAACCAGTTCACCACACGACCCAGTTCACCACTTGAACCAGTTCACCACTTGAACCAGTTCACCACTTGAACCAGTTCACCACACGAACCAGTTCACCACTTGAACCAGTTCACCACATGAACCAGTTTACCACACGAACCAGTTCACCACATGAACCAGTTCATCCCATGAATCAGTTCACCCCACGAATCAGTTCACCCCACGAATCAGTTCACCACACGAACCAGTTCACCACACGAACCAGTTCACCACACGAACCAGTTCACCACACTAACCAGTTCACCACACGAACCAGTTCACCACATTTTTCTTTGATAAACCTAATTAATTCTAATTAATAATAATTAGGTGAATGTTTTTGCAGTCTGAAGATAAAGAAGAGTGCGTTACTTCCTATGACTACTCAGAACTAGCTATGCTTGTCGTAAGCACGTAGTACTGGTCTTATCTTATCTTATATAATACAGACGTTACTTCAAAAAAGAAGATGATTACGTCCTACGCGTCATGCATTCAGTCATGCCTATTAACCAATGACTTAAATTCTGCCAAGTCACTGGTTTTCCTGACTAGCTCAGGCAACCCATTCCATGCTCTAATAGCACTAGGGAAGAAGCAGCATTTATACAAATTTGTCCTAGCATATGAGGAATGTGCCTTTATCTTTGTGGTCTACCAATATATAGACACGATATTAGGAAGCGAAAAGTAACTATCCTACATTCACAGCTGTATTGTAACGACTCACTGTGGTATATCCAAAATATTTACTCACCGTGGTATGTCCGTTCAGTTGAGGCGGCCGGTACATGTACATCTCTCTGGGAGATGGTGGGAAATGGCTGTGAGGATCCATGTATTAGGTCACCGAGTTATCCAGACACACTACGAAAACAAATGTATGTTCGTGATTGTATCCACACTCTGTAAGTGGGTCAGTGTATCCACACTTTGTAAGTAGGTCAGTGTAGCAACACTCTGTATGTAGTCCAGTGATTCCGTTTTATTTTTTAGGTCACAAATGTAAAGCTTTAAGTAGGTCAGAATAATCCACAGTAACATATAAATAGGTCAGATAAATGAACACTATCCATTCTCACAGCGTAAGTAGGTCACAGTTATCAGGCCCCTCTGATCTACAACGTTAGTAGGTCAGGCGCATCTACGCTTTATATAGATCAGTTACTTAAACCAATTATACATTTGCAATCACGCTGTTCAAAAACGATACAACCCGTAATCGATTCTCTGCCTACACCAGTGACAAGCGATCCCGTCCTGTCATAGTTGTCATTGAGGAAATGCTACGGCAGTAGTCGACATACAGAATAATCGATGCCATATAATGCTTGTCAGTATTGCGTTTGGTCTCACCCCACGTCATTTAAATTTTTTTTGTCCTCACGTGACGAGAACCAAAGATGGCGACTACGGAAGTGACGAAGTGGTCCCAGCGTCCCTCAACACCTTCACGACGTCAGCATGGTGGGCGGTATCTCTCTGTGGGTGAAAGAACAAGAATAAATTGATAATTGAATATAGCAGCAGTGAAACATCAATTCTATTTTTAGTACAGCCTATCCGTATAAGCAGGACGTTGAGAAAAGTGTGTGTGTGTGGGGGGGGGAATAGTTAGTCTAAGACAGGGGTTCTCAACCTGTGGGTCGCGACCCTTTTAGGGTCGATTGACGATTTGCCAGGGGTCGCCTTAGACCATCGAAAATACGGATTGTTTTTTGTCTATTCTTCTATTGCTGTGTGGATGGGGGTCGCCGCAGAGTGTGGATTGTAAAAAGGGGTCGCCGAGCTTAAAAGGTTGAGAACCGCTGGTCTAAGAGGTAGAAAGAAAAATCTTAAGTTTTTAATATGCATATAACTCATTCTACGTTTTACTAGGTGTTATAGTGTGTGCGTGTGTGTGTGTTTCTATGGTGATAGTGGGGAAAATGTTAGCCATTGGTTGTGAATGATGCAACATAGGTGGCTTTATCGTCATTTGGTCCTAATTAGGACAGACGACTCCAGAACGTGAGACTGAAAGGTTGTGTTATTGTAATGAGTTTCTTGAAAAAAAAAAAAGAATGAATAAAGACTAGTACATTTATTTGATCTCACATCAACTTGATTTTATCTATACTGTTATAACTCCGCAATGCGCGCCGCCATCCAGGCTAGTGCTACAAGGTGCGCACTGTGATAGACTAGACCTAAAAGGATGTCAACATGAGAAAGGAGAATGATTTCCGCCCAAGTAGAGAGCCAAAGTGAAAAAACTGTGCCTAAGATAGATGTTGTTTTGTGTACCTGTGATGTGTAAATAAGCATCTGTGTCTCGTTGACTTGCCTCCCTTAAGTCATTACAATATGATAATAAAAGTTAGGCCTATATTTAGTATTGTTCACAAAGAAGTCATTCAGGTTATTTCAAGTGTATTAGTTAAGCTATAATACGCCTACATCGGTTTAGTTGTCTGCCAGCAGTTTGGTGCTACAAGTCAACGACCGTCAATAACACACTGTCCACAGGTTGCGACATCGCTGGTCAGTGTTGAGGCCTTCTGTAACGGTTGGCCTTCTGTTTAACAGATTAAGAGACCAAGTAAAGATGGCCACCGGGTCACGTGATACACGCTTCGGTTATTGCCACAATGGTTACGAATTCGAGCACATCCTACCCCCACACCCCTAGACGACCTGCTAGAACACAAAAACATTCATTTTTGAATGGATGAAAATTACAACATCCCAGCCTTCCACAGGGCGACTGGGGGTGGCGACGGGCAGGGTTCAAACCAGGGACCAACACCACCAGGCAGCCATCCGAATAACTAAAGTTTTATGTTTCTGCAATAGGCTCACATATATATATACAAATACAACGCGTTCATAGAAATCACATACAATTGGCATGCTACAAAGTCTCTTATAGCTATACTTATTGAAATTGAGTAATACCATAAGTTCATAACACTATAGCTGTTTACATACCAATTCGGTGTCTTTATTAGAGTTTCATAGTCAAGCATTCTATATATCATGTCCAGCGAAATAAATGTCATAGTAAACAAACGCGTTCGTCAAATACCAACTACTTCTTAACACAGCACTTAACTGTTACGTTCCCTTCAAAGACTTATTTATTACGATTCTGGTTCTCAACTTGGGGGCTGACCCACCCCAGTGGTAAAAAACAGCGCACACACAAAAAAAAAAGCAACTATTAAGTGGATACTTGAGATACATTAAAATAGAATATTTATTTGACGGTTTGTTTCGTTAAGTTTGTAAATGGGACACTGCTTCATTTTTTAAAATATTCTTATGTCGTAAAGACAAAGATGGTTGATGAAATGAGAATAGCTGGCATGGTAATAAGTGGACTATAGAGGCCGACATTAAGGAGATGTGAGTATTTCTCTGATGTACATTCGTTTGTTCGGATATCTCATCGCCTCTTTCTCTGTGAGACGCATGATGTAGTTTTGGTAGCGCAGTGCGGCTTGAAGTCGTAAACAAACGAATCTGTAGTTAGCGCAAATTTTAGATTACTTTAATGAAAGGTGAAGGACATTGATGGTCTAGCAGGAACAGAAGAACTAGCTGACAGGGTTACTGCAGCGATCGGACCCCATGACGACCTGCTAACTAGAGTGAAAAAAGGCAAGCTCAAAATCTATGGCAATATTGCAAGATCTTCGGGACTAGAGGAGACCTTCCTTCAGGGAACAGTACCAGGAAAAAGAAGAAGAGGCAGACAGAGAAAGCGATGGGAGGACAACGTAAAAGAATGGACGGGCCTGCCATTGAAAGAGGTTCTAAACAAGGCAAAGGACAGGGAGGAATGGAGAAAGATAGGCGACCAGTCTTGCATGATGCCCCAACCGTCCAGCAGACTAAGGGATAGGTAAAGGTCAAGGTAAAAGGTAAGGAGCATAGAGATGATGAAAGGGAAGATACGGGAACATGTAGGTAATGGAACAGTGTGGAAGGGAACAGAGAGATAACAGAGGTAAGAGAACAAGGAAATAAGGAACAAAGAGATAATGGAAATAAGGGAACAGGATAGGGATATAGCAGAGAGGGAACAGAGAGATAAGGGAAATAATGGAACAGAAATGGGATACAGCAGGAGGAAACAGGGAGAAAAGGGAACAAGAAATGAATGGAACAGAGAGGAAAGGAACAGAAAGATAAGGGAACAAAAAAGGGATATAGCAGGAGGGAACAGAGAGATGGGGGAAATATTGGAACAGGAAAGGGATGAAACAGAGCAATGAGGTAAAAAGAGACACGAGGGAACAGAGAGACAAGGGAACAGAGAGGCGAGGGAACAGAGAGACGAGACAGTTGTACAATACCGTTTAAATTATTGCCATATAATAACAACTGGGGCTATACTAGAGGATGTCACATACAAACACAACACATTTAAGAGGGATTCTTGTGTATCCGCCTCTGACCTGTGGTTAAGTATACATGAGCGCTATGTGTGTGTGTGTGTTTGTTTCCCCTAATTAGCCAGGACGTTGATGTAACTGTGTCGTGTTGACCCTGTGCCGGATATTCAAACAACACATTACACAGCAGTCTGCCAGCTTACACACAGCCTCAACTGCCTTTGTCTAATAAATAGATGTTTATCTACTTCTTCATTTCGATTTCTTTCTAGAACTCATTCTCTCTCTCTCTCTCTCTCTCAAACACTCTTTTCTTTCTTTTGCGCGCTCTCTCCCCCTCTCGTTCTCTTTCTCTCCCTTTTTTTCCTCTCGCATTATCTTCCTCTCTTTTTTTTTCTGTTTCTTTTTTCTCTCTCTCTCTCTCTCTATCTCGCTTCATCTTCCTTTCTCTCTCTCTCTCTCTCTCTCTCTCTCTCTCTCTCTCTCTCTCTCTCTTTATTTGTTTCGTTCTGACTCTCCCATTCCAAAATTTTCCTTGATATTTAAACACGTAATCCTACCCAACAATAAGATTGTTATCTCCCTATTTTATATTTAAAACTGCTTGACCAAGATTTAACTTACTAGGCAGTTATCCATTCCGCGACAGAATTAAAAACACAGAAATACACACAGGAATAAACCCAGAAGCATATCCTATCTTATAATCTACGTCTACAAACATATCCAGCTGTGTGTGTGTAGTTTCTCTCTGTGCATTTATTCCCTTCAATCATTATTATTGTTTTTGTTTTTAAATTTTCCAAGAGCGTTTCCTGTTCTACAAGAAAGGTTTCCATGGTAACGCCTGACATTTCGTGCGCCATTAGTAATTAAGCGTTGTCAACTAAAAACAGGAAAAAAAAAGGCAGAAAGTTTTTGTTTAAGGAAAAACATAAATACGGATAAATTTGAACCATTAATTTTGGTGTCAGTCTGGGAACTGTTCAAACTTCAAGAGAATGCTTGGCTAGAAAGATGTTACGATTGTTAACAACAGAGGGTCAAATAATTGTATTATAGTTGATCTTCTCAGCTTGCAAACTCTTCATCGTGTCAATCAACAACAAAAAGAGAAAAAAAAAACCTTGGTGGGTGGGTGGACACTGTTCTCGAAAATATCTCTAACCATTTAGAAATGTTCACAACTAAAGTTAATCACAGTTCTCTGCTCTTTGGTTACATTTTGGTTTTAAAGATCTTGTGGACGCTCTTGAAGCAATAAAATTGAGTGAGAGAGGAAAGAGAAAGCAATATGGTGAAATGTGAAGGCGATATAGTTAAAACTTTTAAAAAATTAAAACAAAAATAGGATTACAACTCTAGGCCCATGTAGTTCTCGACCATCGGCCTGTCTGAACAACTGAGAAGGATCCAATGTGTTACATCTCTATCACCTATAACTTATCCTCACGGCGGACACGGCTGTTGTGGCACAAAAGAGGAATATGGGTGTTTCTCCTATGTGCTCGACCTTCTGCCTCACCTCTAGGGACAATCACAAAGTAAAAATAAAAATTTGATGACAAAAAAAAAAGTGAAATCTCAAACTTATGAAAACATGTCCTGTGGTTTTGGATGTGGGGTAGGTCGATCCCATAAGCGCAAAGCACTTAAAATATATTGGAAGTCGTACACAAAATGAGATGTGTGAATGTTCCTATTTCTACTAACAACACAAAATAAATATTGTAGATTGTGGTACAAATAGGCATCACTCAACGAAAGAAATGAACAACTACACAAGTTTAATTATTAACTATGAGAAAAAGACATATAGAGAGCACCATTAAACATGACACACAGATCTGTCTTCCTGCCTTGGACCCAATTCAGCAAACACCATTGGCCGTATCTTAACTGTCTCTTCTAAACAGTTCGTTCATACCCCATGCTGAACGGTGTTTCGGTGCGCATAATTAGTGTCATCTTAGGAGCCGTGTTATCATAATATTTTTCTAGGAAGTGTCTTTATAGTACCCGATGGGAATGAAACAATGTATTTTAGGACACAGGATCATATCACGAGATATCACTGACATATTATCAGACACGTGCTGATCATTAACTTAATACATGCTTTAAATTTACCTAAAAAAAATACAATAAAATAATTTTAAAAAAAAATGGCTCTGCACTGTGGAGACGTGCAATTTGTGCTTTCAAATGGAATTGTATTACAAATTTCCTTATAGATAATAAAGATTATTATTATTATTATAATTATTATTATTATTATTATTATTAACTCACACTGGAGTGCATCAAAAAAAGGAGGAAAAATGTATAAAACGGATAAGAAAGTTTGAAACTCTTTTTTAAGTTCCTATTCCGAAAATGGATGGCTGCCTGGTCGTGCGGTTTGCGCGCTGGACTGTCGTTCGGACTTATCGATGGTCCGGGGTTCAAACCCTGCCCGCTCCCATCCCCCGTCGTCCTGCGGGAGGTTTGAACTGGGAAGTAAATTATCTTCAACTCTGAAGGAACATCCGAAACATGTCAAACATTTTTACAATCAAACAAAAGATCGATTCGGATCTCAATGTCTTGCAGCTTATTTGATACAATTTATTTTCCAGATTTAGAGTCACATAATTCAAGTTTGTTTTTAGAGAAACACTTTGAAGAAAAATGTATTTTATAATTATTTATATTGTTTCGTAGAATGTAGTAAATTTTTTAAAAAAATATTGTAGTAACTCCAGTGGCGGACTGAAAGGGTTAATGTGTGTGGGACCTACTGGTACACACGACTCAGGCCAATCACACAGGTCAACTGGTCAACGGCTGTTGAACAGGGGACAGTAGGGCTACTGCTAGTGCACGCAAGTATGACCCGTGCCGTGGTCATGTGACCGAAAGCCTTTACGGTCGAGAGACAATGTGTAAAGAAAGGACAGTAGAGTCCAGGACAGCAAGGCAGTAAGGACAGAGTGCTACAAAGTGAAGTCCTTGAAAATGTAGCTGTACGAGTCTAGAAGTAGACAGAGAAAGACTTGTAGTGTCTAGTACGCAGTTCTATTGTGTTAAAGCATTTGAATTTGATGTAGCCAGTTGTGTTGTATTGGCTTTTCATGTATTTGTCATTAAACCGCCACATCGTTTATTGAAGCACTTGTTGTCAAGTTCTTGTATTAGATGTGTTGTGTTGTTGAGCAGTGTTTGTAGAAGGCATGATTGAGAAGATCGTAACAATATATTCATCAAAGGCCTATTTATATATGTTTTTTTTATTTAAAGTCAACCGTAATAAAAGCATGGTAGAGCCTTGATCGTATGCACCAGACTTTTTCTTGACTCCTGTTCGAATCTTAATGTTGCCTAAAAAAGTTAACCCACTATTTTAAAACCAAACGAGACTGGACAGACGGCACGACAGAAAGACAACTTATATTAATTGAATGAAATCAAGTTGGATAAAAAAAATTACATCATATTCTTATAGCACTAACAAAGTGCAGCACAAACTATATTTAGATAATTTTTTCTAGGCCATCACGACTCTTTTATTAGCTGAAACCAACAAAGACCCATTGAACTGTGACGTTGAACGCATGTATTAAAACAAACTCAAACTTTCTTTGTTTTCAACGTCTGCCTATTTCTATGTTTGGATCGTACTCCAAATGTCACTGTGACCCTATTATTCTAGACCTGGAACAGCTGTTTCGTGTCGCTAGTCATAATGGAAAAGCCCCAAAAGTGGGAATTTAAAAAAATGAGGTCAGACTGTCTTGTACGTTCCGTGCGTTGCCTTAAGTAAGATTAATATGTTCTTTAGCGCAACCATTCAGGGCACTTGGGGATGGTGATGAGTTGGGGGTTCGGATCCCAGAACATGGTTGTTAAAGCGGAAAACGCATATCGCAATTTAAGCAACTTTAGGATCTTTGGGTTGACGTTCATGTCAGCGGCGTATATATCGCATAGATGTTCATGTCAGCGGCGTATACCTTGCATAGATGTTCATCTCAGAGGCGTTTATCTTGCATAGATGTTCATGTCAGCGGAGAGTACCTAGTGGGTTGTGGGACAATTGTTTAACATGTTATTTTATTTTTGAAGAATCACTAAATTGATATGTAAAACGCTAATTTAAAAAAAGTTAATTAACCCTTTCAGGCCTTGCGATTTAAAGAGCAGATGATGTGACAGTCGACGGTTAACGAGGATGTCATGTGGTCAGCACAACCTCCAACCGGCTTTACTCTCGCATACTAATGTCAGGTGCCTATTTGAGTTGGGTGGACACAGGAGCTTCCTAAAAATCACGAAATTCAAAATCCTAATCATCCTCCTAGATTTGAACCCGAGATCCGTTAGTTCGATAGCTAAGCGCTATAGTATACTACTCAGCCACCAGGCCGCCAACGTAAAACGCTCAATGTTATTGAAGATATTGGAGGATAAGGCTTAGTATAATTGTCATTTGAGCTTTTATTATTTTTTTTTTGCGTACTCTCGTACGGATAGAAAAAATCGTTTATTAAAAGGAACTTAACTACAATGTAGGTTCCATTTTGCAATGTCTACTCAATTTACTGAATGCAGCGATACCACTCTCTGTGACTGGCAATACTAATTCTTTTTAGATATAGACTATATATTTATGGCCTTTACAGGACGGGTTTAAAATATCCCAGGAATAATTTTTGGGGGCCCCAAAGCTAGTGGAGTTCCTAAGCTACAGTTTGTGTTGCCTTTATGTAAATCCAGTACAGGGCCTATAATCGAGTCATTGAGATCTATTGCTGCCACTCTCTTAGACTGATCTTTATTAGTATTATTATCATTATGATTATGATGATTATAAATAAAGGTTACGTCTAATTACGTAAATCGTGTTTGTAAGAGACCTGGATATAAATCTTAAGCATACGTCGACACACACATTGAAACGTTGGAGAGTTCTGGCTTGCCAACAACTTGCGTTGACGTGAGGCGGTGAAAGATCTACGTCAGAGAACATAGGTCAGTGCTGGCTGACAATGAGATGATTGACACGTCATTATCACCAATTAACTTCAGGCATTTCTCTTCAGGGCCGGATTTTTTTTTACAGGCAACGCAAACTATAGCTTAGGGCCCCAAAAAATGCTTAGCATTGACATATAACATCTGTACTTACAAAAGAGCCCCTAAACAGAACCCGTATCTCAAATAAGCTTTTCAAGTCTAAATACGGCACTGCCTTTATTGCTTTACTCCTATTTCAATATGCCAGCTTTCCCTTTTACATTCTTTGCCCAATGTCAGGTCACCTGTTTCTGGGGCAGACGGTTAACGAGGGTGTCATGTGGCCAGCACAACGACTAAACGACTTTCCCCCATTAGAGCTGGGTGGACTCAGATGCGACCTATAGATCCCGAATTTAAAAATCAAAGTCTTCACCAGGATTCAAACCCGGGACCACAGGTTCGGAAGCCGAGCGCTTTACCACTCAGCCACCGCGCCTTCTTAATGCAGCATTTTTGCACTCTTCAAGCTATTACAAACAGCCACTCCAAGAAATGCATTCTTTTTATCAATCTACCTAGAGATTTTTTTATTTAAAAGAAAAAAAAACGGCTGATAATGTCTACCAGACTTAATACGAGACAGGTAGATCTAAAATTACACCTGAAACTCGTGTCTGGACTCTGGACACATACTTGAACAATACAGACGTTAAGAGTTCAAGGTCGAAGCCTCCACCAGTCTTATCGGAGGGGGGGGGAACTGGCAGAAGTTTGTATGTTTTATCAAATTGGGGCTGATGACATCATTATTAAAGCAGTTGGCAAAATGTCGACACATTATCTCAGGTAACAGATAATTTAACAAGTCGTTTAGAAGTGCCGAAAACTCGCGAAAAATAACACATTAGCCTTGACCAGTCTATCTCTCTCTACATATATTTAGGTCTATGGTGTAGCGCGTATCAAATTAAAGAACTCTCTTTACAACTAAAACCAGTTTGCGTGCATCTCAAAGATAGATATTTAGTGTTCGACGCTTAATTTAGTAAAGAGACGCACTGAAGTTGACCGTCTTTGAACGCGACATTTTTGTGACAACATTATCGTCTTAGACTTCTAGGAACAGTTACTTGTAGACAATTAAAGGGATAACATCATAACATACTTAACTACTCGACTGTGGCCCATTGTGTATCAAAGTTTGTTGTTGTGTTATATCAAGTCTGGACTTTGTTATTCTGTGGTGACCAGTTTGTGATGGTGTATGTTCAATATTTGTATCTCGCAGTTGTAATACACAAGACAGTACACCCAAGCATCAAAGTTCGTATCAAGACAGTACACCTAAGCATCAAAGTTCGTATCAAGACAGTACACCCAAGCATCAAAGTTCGTATCAAGACAGTACACCCAGGCATTTAGGTTCTTATCAAGACAGTACACCCAAGCATCTAGGTTCTTATCAAGACAGTACACCCAAGCATCTAGGTTCTTATCCAGACAGTACACCCAAGAATCTAGGTTCTTATCAAGACAGTACACCCAAGCATCTAGGTTCTTATCAAGACAGTACACCCAAGCATCTAGGTTCGTATCAAGACAGTACACCCAAGCATCTAGGTTCGTATCAAGACAGTACACCCACGCATCTAGGTTTGTATCAAGACAGTACACCCAAGCATCTAGGTTCGTATCAAGACAGTACACCCAAGCATCTAGGTTCGTATCAAGACAGTACACCCAAGCATCTAGGTTTGTATCAAGACAGTACACCCAAGCATCTAGGTTCGTATCAAGACAGTACACCCAAGCATCTAGGTTCGTATCAAGACAGTACACCCAAGCATCAAAGTTCGTATCAAGACAGTACACCCAATCATCTAGGTTCGTATCAAGACAGTACACCCAAGCATCTAGGTTCGTATCAAGACAGTACACCCAAGCATCAAAGTTCGTATCAAGACATTACACCCAAGCATCTAGGTTCGTATCAAGACAGTACACCCAAGCATTTAGGTTCGTATCAAGACAGTACACCCAAGCATCAAAGTTCGTATCAAGACAGTACACCCAAGCATCAAAGTTCGTATCAAGACAGTACACCCAAGCATCTAGGTTCGTATCAAGACAGTACACCCAAGCATCAAAGTTCGTATCAAGACAGTACACACAAGCATCAAAGTTCGTATCAAGACAGTACACCCAAGCATCAAAGTTCGTATCAAGACAGTACACCCAAGCATCTAGGTTCGTATCAAGACAGTACACCCAAGCATCTAGGTTCTTATCAAGACAGCACACCCAAGCATCTAGGTTCGTATCAAGACAGTACACCCAAGCATCTAGGTTCTTATCAAGACAGTACATCCAAGCATCTAGGTTCTTATCAAGACAGCACACCCAAGCATCTAGGTTCGTATCAAGACAGCACACCCAAGCATCTAGGTTCGTATCAAGACAGTACACCCAAGCATCTAGGTTCTTATCAAGACAGCACACCCAAGCATCTAGGTTCTTATCAAGACAGTACACCCAAGCATCTAGGTTCGTATCAAGACAGTACACCCAAGCATCAAAGTTCGTATCAAGACAGTACACCCAAGCATCTAGGTTCTTATCAAGACAGTACACCCAAGCATCTAGGTTCGTATCAAGACAGTACACCCAAGCATCTAGGTTCTTATCAAGACAGCACACCCAAGCATCTAGGTTCGTATCAAGACAGTACACCCAAGCATCTAGGTTCTTATCAAGACAGTACATCCAAGCATCTAGGTTCTTATCAAGACAGCACACCCAAGCATCTAGGTTCGTATCAAGACAGCACACCCAAGCATCTAGGTTCGTATCAAGACAGTACACCCAAGCATCTAGGTTCTTATCAAGACAGCACACCCAAGCATCTAGGTTCTTATCAAGACAGTACACCCAAGCATCTAGGTTCGTATCAAGACAGTACACCCAAGCATCAAAGTTCGTATCAAGACAGTACACCCAAGCATCTAGGTTCTTATCAAGACAGTACACCCAAGCATCTAGGTTCGTATCAAGACAGTACACCCAAGCATCTAGGTTCGTATCAAGACAGTACACCCAAGCATCTAGGTTCTTATCAAGACAGTACACCCAAGCATCTAGGTTCTTATCAAGACAGTACACCCAAGCATCTAGGTTCTTATCAAGACAGTACACCCAAGCATCTAGGTTCGTATCAAGACAGAACACCCAAGCATCTAGGTTCTTATCAAGGTACTGTACAAATTACATCAACCACAACTAGCATATACATCGTTACAGTAGTTATTAGTTCAGTAAAATATGTAAAAGCTGGAAATTTAAAATACTTTTAAGAGTGGTCTCTTTAGGACACGAAAACTTGTTGCAAGTTTATTGAGGCTGGTAGCTGAAGCCTCATTGTGTCTCACTGCGCTGTTAATGCCCCGGCTTTAGCTACAGCCTATTTGCACTAACATGCTTCGGTCAAGAGGAAGCTACTTTAAGAACAAAGACTTTGTTTCTGTCCGGCCCAGCCAACAATAAAATCGATGAACGACCCAGTCAAAGGGACTCTAATGTCATTTCATTCGTTCTCACACCTCCCGCCATCTTGCCAAAACTTCAATCTCTGTAGCGTCTTCCTGCCGCCTTCCTCACCACTTCCCACCCACAATGCCTTCTCTTTTATTTCCGGTCACAAGGTTTTGGAATTAAGCCTGACCTTGAAAAGGGCGAAGGTCGTAGAATAAATCGGGCGTAACAGTTGGCCACGCAATTTTCTTGTTCAGTTTTGAAAAAAAAAAAAAAACAGCCTTAACTTTTACAAAACTGAAAACGTAGTTTTAAATAAGAAAAACATTTTTAAAATACTTTTTTAAAAAAGTTTAAATAAAGTGTAATGGTATCAATTAGTTTGGACATAGACTATATATTACAATTGGATCAGTCATGTAATTAACTTTGCAATATACCTAGGCTATAGAAATAATTTTAGCAGTTGGTTTTGCTCAGCGCAATTTCATGCTTTTAGCTTTCTCAATACGCTATGATCCTATCATTTGGTAATGTATAATACATATAGGGTATACGTTCCGATATGTTAAGCGTATGAGGAGGTCAGAGGTCATAATGTATGTACAGTATAGCTGGATGTCAATTTTAGGTGAAAATGAGCTTTTCATTAAATTTTATTCACGAAAGGATTTGGGTCGGGAGGGGGGGGGAGTCGGGAGGGAGAGTTTTTTTTTTTTTACTGTAACCAGCTCCCAGTATTAACCTGCTGCCCACTTCAATCTCTAGATTCCTTCTTGAGAAATAATCCTGGTATTACTCCATGAGCATATAAGGTTCACATTTTCGTTCTCTGAAGATCTGGATATTTGATTGATGCTTACATACATCGCACTTCTACGGGGCTTCTAAAGACAGTCCCTATGTGTGACACAGTTATCGGATCTTCGGTATTATCAGAGTCCTTATATGTGCAGTAGGAATGAATGATTATGTACATAACGTCTACAGAACTGAAATAATATGGTATGTTACGAGACTCTCGACTGTTGTTTTTCATATATGATCTTTGTTTAATTCAAATGTAACATTATTATGGTATTATCTTTTTTTTTTAATATGTAAAAAAAAAATTATTATTATTTTCATTTATTCTTACGCCTTTTTATTAATTAATAAAACTATCAGGTAACATTTGTGCCATACGTCAATATAAAACATTCACTATCTCCCTTCCTATTTTAACTAATGCATAATTAGTGCAAATAATGTGTCTAATTTATCAACTTACCTCCCCTGGATCGATTTCTTTACGCGTACTTGCTGGACGCTAAAAATTATCGTATTAGAAGTTGCGGTGGATTTCAACAAAGCTACTCGACCATCTCAACGAAGCTAAACGAGCCGTGTGAAGTGTTATTTGACATTCTGAGGATATTTACGTAATGTTTCGGTGATGCCACGCGTTCATACGCTAAGGAAACGAACCCTACGGCTCATAAATTTTAATTTTTAAAATTTTATCTCCAGGGCCGGCCTTAGACAATATGAGGCCCTAAGTGAAGTGAATTTTATTGCCTCAATGAAATAGAAAAATTATTTAAAAAAAAAAACAGCGTAAAAACTAAAATTACGCAATTTATTAAGAACCTAGTGCACTCCAACAATAACATTGAAGTTTCTCTATTTTTTTCTCTAAAAAAAATTGTTTAGAAGAGTCCTGTGCGGCGCCCCCCACCAACCGAAGGCCATAGTCGGCTGCCTAGATTGCTCAAACCAAATCGGTATAACAGTGTGAGATACAGAGGCGTTCCTTAGCCGAGACTTAAGCTGCCAGGTGCTGATTACTATGACACGGGGAACCACTGCGCAAGGATTAACCGTTTTTTGACTTCTGCTTGTGTGAAGTAAAAAAAAAGAATGCGCGCCAGAACTCTACGGTTCAGATGTCGAGAGATATTTCTGAAATACGTGACCAGTGAATCCACTCATCGTTTTTGGGTGGACAGTTTGTTGGACCTACTGACCAGCTGTCGACGGACTAGATTGAATGAGGGCGTTGTCGATCGTGTCCTGGTGCGTAGGGTCGGGGGGTAGTCAAGTCCAAGGCTCCGGACGGCTGGTCAGTCTGGTGCTATGTGGGCTTACGTGACACAAACAACAATGCCCTGATCAAGGCGTGATATAGGCCTAAGAAGATATTGTGAAAACAGTCTCAAAACGTGGATTTTTTTTTCGGAGGGGGGGGGGGTCACGCAGAATAGACAGTGTCACGTGATAAATGACACATCTGTAAATTGTTGACCTTAGGAAATGGGAAGACCATGGAAAAGGCAAACAGCAAATGTATAGACATGTCAGAGCCAAACTGCCTCTCCAGTGCTTTGAAATGGTAATTTATTTACAACATTTGAAACGACAATAAAAAAAAACAAGCAAAAATGTAAAAAAAATAATACTTAAAAAACAAACACAAAGTTTATGTAGGGAGAAGAGCTCCACATTTACAGCCACCCATCTCAATACTATAAGATTATTTTCCCTTTTTTGATATCCAAGAAAATTTGTTAATTACCACGATTAATTAACTAATTTGTTAATTTTTTTATTATTTTATTGGTTCATGGTTTGTTTGGAACAATGAATAATTGTGAGAAAATTTCAACTTGATCCGAGAATGGGAAGCGGAAGAAAGAAATTGTGTTTAAAAAGTTGTACCAGACAGTAGGAGGGGATGTTCTAATTATAGACTACTTTAGTAGAAGATTACATTGCCAAAAACACACAAGACCAAACGATACGTTCCATGTTTTCAAAACAATTAAGGTTAACATTGTTCAGAAATGGTTGATAATTAGGTTGTCTGTTGTTCTTTGTGTTTGGACACATGTACGCTCAAAACAAAGACTGAAAAATATGAATTTCAAATAAAATGAAGTAAAAATTCAGAGCACTTTCCGGTTTGAAAAATATTCATAAAACAAGTCTTCCCATTTATGAATACAATTAATCCTAATCTGAAATTGTTTGCACTCACCTCCTTGTCATCTTTTTGTTTAATACTCTCCTATAGTTATAGACCATTTTAAATTCTGCCAATTTATTAGTTTACCCAATCGGCTCAGGCAACCATTTCATGCTCTAATAGCACTAGGGAAGAAGGAGTATTTGTACAAATTTGTCCTAGCATATTGGACGAGGAATGTGCCTTTATCTTTGTGTCTTTCAGAGTATTTTATTAAATTTTGTTTTTGTATTTGAAGATTATGGTTCAGTGTTTTATGTATAATGGCTACTTTACTTTTGAGTCTTCTCTCCTGAAGGCTTTCTAAATTTACTGATTTTACTAAAGGTGTTACTCTAGGCCCGGGGTCGGCAACCTGCGGCTCGCGAGCCACATGCGGCTCTTTGGATGTGAAGCTGCGGCTCTTTAGTTCCATACGCAAATATTATTTATTTTATCGAAACATTTTTTAAAATAGTTCTGAATCGTTTAACAAGGATTAGGCACTGATTTTATCTCTCAGCCAATTGTACTCTCTTTTTTCACCACACCCTTCCCCATTACACGTGTCGTCACTGTTGTCAGTCCGTCGGAAGCTCTCGTCCGTCGACGGATGTTTCTATGTAGATTTAAATTCGCTTCCGACGCAAGACGAATTGGCATCATCACCACTCGCTTTGGTTGTGACATATAAGTTTGTTGTTTCAAGTAAATGAGCTAGAAGCGATTATCTTCTCAAAGTTAGAAGCAATCTACAAGTAATGCTAATCTGACAAGTTTTGCATTACCACTAGAGATTGCACAAAAAGGCAAACCATTTACAGATGGTGAGTATGCCAAAGACTGCTTCCTACGTGCATCTGTAGAACTGTTTTGTGATTTCAAAAACAAACCAGAAATCTTGAAAAAAAAAGAAAGATTTGCCACTATCCGCTAAAACAGTACAAGATAGAATAGCTAAAATGTCTTCAAATGTAACATATTCGCAGATGGAAGATATTTAACTTTCTTCTGTCTTATCACTTGCTAAGATGAGTCTTGCGACACAAAGACACGGCACAAGTTGGCCTTTTTGTCAGGTATATGTCTTTCCAAGGTCCAAAAGAACTTCTAGGATTGCTATCAGGACAAACTACAGGGGAAAATACAGCAAATGCCATGCAAAAATACCTTGAATAAAATAAGCTCAATTTAAATAAAATCGTTTCAATAGCATCTGATGAAGCCAGAAATATAACAGGAAAAAATAAAATGGCAATAACGATACATCGAAGCAAAATAAAGCGCGTAATCTTACGTTTGACTGAAGAATGCATCAAGAAGCGCTTTGTGCCCAAACAAATTCGGCCGAATAGTTGAGTTCATGAATCTGGTAATCAAGACTGTTAACAGCATCTTGTCAAAAGCACTCTACCATCGTCACTTTAATTCTTAAACGAAATTGAGCTCAGTATTCCGAGCTCCTTCTGTCCTAAAAAGTGCGATGGCTTTTCAAAGGCTGAAACTTTTGCTTTGTGCTTGAATGAATTACATACATTTCTAAATGCAAAAGACATTAGTCACCCTGAATTAGACAACGACAAATAGTTTCGCAAATTTTACTTTATGGTTGATATAACAGAGCTGAATCTAAAACTGCAAGGAAAAGGAAAACCCATCCTATGGTTTGTTAGAAGAATTGGTTTGTTTCGAAGAAAAAATAATTCTTTTTGCAGAAGCTATTCACAGCGGTCAGTTACTTCATTTTCAATGTCCAAAGTAGTATCGCGATAAAATCAGTGCAACTTTTGACACGATTTACTTCAGCACAGTTATAAAAAAAAAAATCTTCGGATCGACATATTGGCGTAAGAGAGCGTTCTCTTGCATGATTATAATTAATAGTTAATGTCACGTACACTGTATCGATATTTAGCCAAGGTCTGCCGGCAAGGTCATCTAGCTCGGGAAAAAACAGACTTGTAATTACTTTCATTTTCAAAATGAACTTCATTGGTTTCGAAAGTTAATTGTTGTACATTGGTTTGCATTTATTGGTTAGATCCAAACCAAGCGGCAATGAGATATGAGTCACATGGCAATTCGCCCAAAGCTTGGATTTTTCTTTATATTTTAGTTAGTCTTGTTTTGGAAAGTGTAGCGATAACATGGAGTCGTATGTTTGAAACTTGTAGTGATAACATCTAACTTGTATGTAACGTGAAATCTAGAAGATATACCTTTTTGTATTAAGACTCAGATATATTATTGTGTAGATCAGTTATTTAAGTACATTTAACCATTGTAACTATTTGTAAATAGTGTTTTCAAGTTATTAATTAAAGTAATTGTTTTTAGACGAAGAGAAGTTTCTTTATTGAATATAGAACGTACTTAGATCATATTTGTCAAGTAGTAACTCCTAGATCCAGATGATCCTCTTATCAATTGGCAACATTCTGTATGGTCGTATCATCAACATAGATCTGTCTACTTCTATACGATCATCTTATTGAAAGATCATTTCAAGATCCTCGGCAACACGATCATTGATGGTGCAATATAGTTCAAGTCTGATTGTGACATCTGGCACCATTGGTGACACGTGACAGTAGCACTATTAGTGATTGTGACAGTTAAGTTAAAAGCCAATTAACAAATGAAAATTTAGAATCGACTTTGAAACTAAAAACAAGTGATTAGCCAACCCAAATGTATCCCAACTTTCTAAAACCATGCAAAGCCATGGCTCCCATTGAATTTGTTTGCTCAATTGTTTGTTATTGAAGTACAAGTTATTAATGTAAGTAAATGTTTAACTGCTTAAGTTGTTACCGAGATAAAAAAAAATAATTATCTAATAATGTCATATATATATATATATATATTATCTAATGTGTTGTGAAAAACACTGCTTATATATGAATAGTTTCGTTTTTTTATTTAAAAAAATAATTGTGTGAGTACTATTTAATTGGCAAAAAAAAACTTTGCGGCTCTTTAGAAACTTGAAATTTCGTAAATTATAATTTTTGGCTCTTCCGACTCAAAAGGTTGCCGACCCCTGCTCTAGGCAAATGTGAATATTCGTTTGTTATGAATCTCACTGCTCTATTTTGATTCTGTTCCAGTTTCTTAATGTTTTCTTGAGTTGAGGGGTCACCTTTGTTGTTATTAGAACACTTGCTGGTTTAGAAAACCAAAAGCTAACATTTTGTTTGTTAAGTAGATACAAGATCTGAGACTAGCATGAAAGCTGTTAGAGACACTGACACACCACTGGAGTGTAAGAACAGAGGGAAGTAGAGACATTGACACACCACAGGAATGTAAGAACAGAGGGAGGTAGAGACATTGACACACCACTGGAATGTAAGAACAGAAGGAGGTAGAGACATTGACACACCACTGGAATGTAAGAACAGAGGGAGGTAGAGACATTGACACACCACTGGAATGTAAGAACAGAAGGAGGTAGAGACATTGACACACCACATGAATGTAAGAACAGAGGGAGGTAGAGACATTGACACACCACATGAATGTAAGAACAGAGGGAGGTAGAGACATTGACACACCACTGGAATGTAAGAACAGATGGAGGTAGCGACATTGACACACCACAGGAATGTAAGAACAGAGGGAGGTAGAGACATTGACACACCACATGAATGTAAGAACAGAGGGAGGTAGAGACATTGACACACCACAGGAATGTAAGAACAGAGGGAGGTAGAGACATTGCCACACCACAGGAATGTAAGAACAGAGGGAGATAGAGACATTGACACACCACAGGAATGTAAGAACAGAGGGAGGTAGAGACATTGCCACACCACAGGAATGTAAGAACAGAGGGAGGTAGAGACATTGACACACCACAGGAATGTAAGAACAGAGGGAGATAGAGACATTGACACACCACAGGAATGTAAGAACAGAGGGAGGTAGAGACATTGACACACCACAGGAATGTAAGAACAGAGGGAGGTAGAGACATTGACACACCACTGGAATGTAAGAACAGAGGGAGGTAGAGACATTGACACACCGCTGGAATGTAAGAACAGAGGGAGGTAGAGACATTGACACACCACAGGAATGTAAGAACAGAGGGAGATAGAGACATTGACACACCACAGGAATGTAAGAACAGAGGGAGGTAGAGACATTGACACACCACAGGAATGTAAGAACAGAGGGAGGTAGAGACATTGCCACACCACAGGAATGTAAGAACAGAGGGAGGTAGAGACATTGACACACCACAGGAATGTAAGAACAGAGGGAAGTAGAGACATTGACACACCACAGGAATGTAAGAACAGAGGGAGGTAGAGACATTGACACACCACAGGAATGTAAGAACAGAGGGAGGTAGAGACATTGACACACCACTGGAATGTAAGAACAGAGGGAGGTAGAGACATTGACACACCACAGGAATGTAAGAACAGAGGGAGGTAGAGACATTGCCACACCACAGGAATGTAAGAACAGAGGGAGGTAGAGACATTGACACACCACTGGAATGTAAGAACAGAGGGAGGTAGAGACATTGACACACCACAGGAATGTAAGAACAGAGGGAGGTAGAGACATTGACACACCACAGGAATGTAAGAACAGAGGGAGATAGAGACATTGACACACCACAGGAATGTAAGAACAGAGGGAGGTAGAGACATTGACACACCACAGGAATGTAAGAACAGAGGGAGATAGAGACATTGACACACCACAGGAATGTAAGAACAGAGGGAGGTAGAGACATTGACACACCACAGGAATGTAAGAACAGAGGTAGGTAGAGACATTGACACACCACAGGAATGTAAGAACAGAGGGAGGTAGAGACATTGACACACCACAGGAATGTAAGAACAGAAGGAGGTAGAGACATTGACACACCACAGGAATGTAAGAACAGAGGGAGGTAGAGACTGACACACCACATGAATGTAAGAACAGAGGGAGGTAGAGACATTGACACACCACAGGAATGTAAGAACAGAGGGAGGTAGAGACATTGACACACCACATGAATGTAAGAACAGAGGGAGGTAGAGACATTGACACACCACAGGAATGTAAGAACAGAGGGAGGTAGAGACTGACACACCACATGAATGTAAGAACAGAGGGAGGTAGAGACATTGACACACCACATGAATGTAAGAACAGAGGGAGGTAGAGACATTGACACACCACAGGAATGTAAGAACAGAGGGAGGTAGAGACTGACACACCACATGAATGTAAGAACAGAGGGAGGTAGAGACATTGACACACCACATGAATGTAAGAACAGAGGGAGGTAGAGACATTGACACACCACAGGAATGTAAGAACAGAGGGAGGTAGAGACATTGACACACCACATGAATGTAAGAACAGAGGGAGGCAGAGACATTGACACACCACAGGAATGTAAGAACAGAGGGAGGTAGAGACACTGACACACCACATGAATGTAAGAACAGAGGGAGGTAGAGACATTGACACACCACTGGAATGTAAGAACAGAGGGAGGTAGAGACATTGACACACCACAGGAATGTAAGAACAGAGGGAGGTAGAGACATTGACACACCACAGGAATGTAAGAACAGAGGGAGATAGAGACATTGACACACCACAGGAATGTAAGAACAGAGGGAGGTAGAGACATTGACACACCACAGGAATGTAAGAACAGAGGTAGGTAGAGACATTGACACACCACAGGAATGTAAGAACAGAGGGAGGTAGAGACATTGACACACCACAGGAATGTAAGAACAGAAGGAGGTAGAGACATTGACACACCACAGGAATGTAAGAACAGAGGTAGGTAGAGACATTGACACACCACAGGAATGTAAGAACAGAGGGAGGTAGAGACATTGACACACCACAGGAATGTAAGAACAGAGGGAGATAGAGACATTGACACACCACAGGAATGTAAGAACAGAGGGAGATAGAGACACTGACACACCACAGGAATGTAAGAACAGAGGGAGGTAGAGACATTGCCACACCACAAGAATGTAAGAACAGAGGGAGATAGAGACATTGACACACCACAGTAATGTAAGAACAGAGGGAGTGTGATGGAAGGGCCTGAGCCAGACATCAAGTATTATACGCGAAGTGGGAAAAAAAATGACTGCCTGGTCGCTGACTGACCTTCGAAAGGTGACTCACTCTGAACCGAGGACTAATTACTAATTTGATCACAGAAGATGGCCCAGGCCTAAGGTTGTGTGAGCTGAGAGAGAAAGAGAGGAGAGAGAAAGGAGAGAGAGGAGAGAGAGAGAGGAGAGAAGAGAGAGAGACATGACACATAATTCTAGCATTCATTCGTTTGAGATTTTGCCTCGTACTAAATGTTACAATCAATAGTGTCCTACTACTTTGGTCAACACCGGATCTTGACCATTTGGGTCACGAAACCCTTCCAACACACACTACTATCTAATTCCACTTGGGGGGGGGGGGAGGTGCAAGCCTCATAAAGAGTTCAGTTTCACTTCTGCTTGCTTGATATCCAGTTCCAATGTTTGCACGCATGTTTCAAATCGAATACGCCCCTGTCAAACAGCTCTCATTTTGAAACCTAAGACTTATAGAGTAAAGAAGTTTGATTTCACGTGTCGCTTAGTTTACAGAGAATAGAGAAAACAAATGGTACTTAGTGTTTGCCCTTGATCGATCCATTGCATTAGGGCCCTATTAATGGCGTGTTAATTCAACAACTGAAATACAACTACACGATTAAGCCATGCCTAGTTTATGTTTCAATAATACATTAAACTAAACATTCATAATTTATTTATCATTCATAAAAAAAGAAGAAAAATAAATAAATTGGCATGTATGTAAAACATTTCTTAAACATTAGCTTCATTTTATTATTATTTGAAACAACATAGTGGATGAAAAAAAGGAACAGGATAAGCCAGTAGATAAGTCAGTAGATAAGTCAGTAGATAGCTGGTAGATATGCTAGTAGATAAGCCAGTAGATATGCTAGTACATGAGCCAGTAGATATGCTAGTAGATAGGCCAGTAGATATGCTAGTAGATGAGCCAATACAGTAAATAGCTAGTAGATAAACCAGTGGATAAGTCAGTAGATAAGTCAGTAGATAAGCCAGTAGATAAGCCAGTAGATAAGCCAGTAGGTAAGCCAGTAGATAAGCCAGTAGATACGCCAGTAGATAGCTAGTAGATACGCCAGTAGACAAGTCAGTAGATAAGCCAGAAGACAAGCCAGTAGATAAGCCAGTAGATATGCTAGAAGATGAGCCAGTAGATACGCCAGTAGATAGCTAGTAAATAAACCAGTAGATAAGTCAGTAGATAAGCCAGTAGATAAGCCAATAGATACGCCAGTAGCAGTGGCATAGCATCCATGGCGCGAAGGGGTTCAATGTACCCGGGCCCACGACCATTTAGGGGCCCACACCCGATGGTGTAACAATCATAGAGCCAGGGCCGGATTTACCTCTATGCAACATAAGCTCTAACTTAGGTCCTCCAAGAAATATTTAGTAGTTATACAATATTTGGACTCATATGGGGCCCCATATCTCAAATAGCTTAAGGCCTTTTTCAAGTCTAAATACAGCACTGTATGGCGCGTAGGGGTTTCATATCGGCTGGTCACATGACTAATGACCAATTGTGGCCTACCCTACACTTTATCTTTGTAAAAAAATGGTTAAAAATATTAAAATTTTATTTAAATTTCCTAAACGTCATATCAAACTTTATAGTGATATTAAAACATTAACCCGTGTTTTCAGATAGAGTCGTTGTAAGGAACTTCTTTCATCAGGTGTATTGTAATGTGGTGACGGTGCGTTGGTGGTGACGGTGCGTTGGTGGTGACGGTGCGTTGGTGGTGACGGTTGGGTGCCATACTCCCATTCTTTCTATACTTTCCTCTATAACCGTTGATAGTATGACATTTTTCAGTTGTTGTTTTTTTAAAGTAAGCTTTTTTTTTTTAAAGTAAGCTTTTTTTTTTAAAGTAAGCTTTTTTTTTTTAAAGTAAGCTTTTTTTTTTAAAGTAAGCTTTTTTTTTTTTTTAAAGTAAGCTTTTTTTTTTAAAGTAACCTTTTTTTTTAAAGTAAGCATTTTTTTTAAAGTAAGCTTTTTTTTTTAGTAAGCTTTTTTTTTTAAAGTAAGCTTTTTTTTTTAGTAAGCTTTTTTTTTTAAAGTAAGCTTTTTTTTAAAGTAAGCTTTTTTTTTTAAAGTAACCTTTTTTTTTTAAAGTTTAAAGTAAGATTTTTTTTAAAAGTAAGCTTGCTTTTTTTTAAAAGTAAGCTTTTTTTTAAAAGTAAGCTTTTTTTTTTTAAAGAAAGCTATTTTTTTTTAAAGTAAGCTTTTTTTTTTAAAGTAAGCTTTTTTTTTTTAAAGTAAGCTTTTTTTTTAAAGTAAGCTTTTTTTTTTTAAAGTAAGCTTTTTTTTTTTTAAATAAGCTTTTTTTTTAAAGTAAGCTTTTCTTTTTTTTAAAGTAAGCTTTTTTTTTTTAAAAGTAATCTTTTTTTTTACATTTTTCTATTACCTGAAATCTAACTATTGATTTAAAATGAGATATTAAACAAGCAAAGGAAACAACATCTTCTGTTTGTTACTTTGGGAAACGTTTAAGATGTTGACCTTTTTAGCTATTTATTGTGACTGAATTGGGGAGGAGGTTTGTAACAAACACTTTTAAGAAAGTTTATCTTGTCGATGACTATTGTTATTACAAAGGCTATATCAACCCACTCTGTGTCTGTCTGTCTGGGAGAAGTCTTAAACAAGTTATTTCTCCCACTACCCATTTTCGGATGAATTTAAAACTTTGTACAATTATTTCCTAACAAAACACGCATCAAGCAAAAAAAAAAAAAATTGTTTGATATCGAGAAGCGAAATAAATCTTACAACATTGAAATATGTGGTTGTAAATGTGGAGTTCTCCCCCGTAGGCGCGCTTTATATTTAACAAAGTATTTTTATTTTGGCTGAGAACAATCCAATCTCTCGATGCCTGTCAATAAAGTAAATTGTTTTCTCGCCAAGAAAATAAGAACCTGTCACTGAATTCTGCCTAACTGAAGGTCAGAGCAACCACTGAGAGATTGCGTTTTATTGAATTGCTGATCATAAAGAGAATAGACTCAACAGAGGAGTACTTCCTGATTATAAAGAGGAGTACTTCCTGATTATAAAGAGAATAGATGAGTACTTCCTGATCATGAAGAGAATAGATGAATACTTCCTGACCATGAAGAGAATAGATGAATACTTCCTGATAATGAAGAGAATAGAGGAGTACTTCCTGATCGTAAAGAGGAGTACTTCCTGATTATAAAGAGAATAGAGGAGTACTTCCTGATTATAAAGAGATTAGAGCAGTACATTGTATTTGGACATGTTTTTTTAAATATTATTTTAAAAAATATTTCCTACCATTTGAATTGTTATTGAAAACTTAATACTTACAAAAAGGCTTGTCTTTAGTCGAAAGGTTAAGGAGGAGTGCATATTTCATTTGGATCCGTAGACCTGGCTGTGGCTTACATATTTTGCTACACCCAACGCAGACAAGCCCGTTGTCTACTGGTGGTCAATCTAAGTTCTCTTTTCGCTGTTTACATCTGCTTTCGGTAGTAGCTTTCCTTTTGGTCTCTAATATGTATCCCAGCTGCCATTGTAAGAGCTGCCTCTGTAGGAAGCTTTTGATGCTAAGTATTCGCATCTATACAGCTGCCTCTGTAGGAAGCTTTTGATGCTAAGTATTCGCATCTATACAAGTTAAGGTAAGCTAGTAACTGAGCTGGTCTTCAGGGTGTGGATCCATGTGGTCCTCAATACGCATTCCCCTTCTTTAAGCTCGCTGTTGCAGATGTTTTATGTGGTCAATAAGCCTTTGCATTTTCAGAGGTTAATTCTGATAATGAATACTTTAAGTGAAGAAATCACAAAACTCCTCTTTACGAAATAAAAATGGAATCCTTTAAGTTATGAAAAGATTTAAAACACTGATATTGTGATGGTGCGAAAGGTCGTTTGTTGCGGATTATTTATGTAATCATGTAACAGCAAACACAAGTCTAATCTTTGTACCAGTTTTCATAAGACATTCTACAGACAGTTCTCTCTTTAGCCTACCACTCTCTCCAAAATTTGAGTCTAACAAAATCAAGGCTTTAAATACATTTTGGTCTAGCATATAAGCATATTCATCTTTTCAATGAACAAAAGGCCAGGTACAAGACACGTCACTCCTTGACCTGTGAGGAACGTTCTTGTTGTACGCGTCTCACAGTCATCCGTATCAAATTACAGCAACAAGAACTATCTCTACCTAGCTAAACTCTTATTAACTTCCTGGGACACTATGATCTCTATTATATATTCTACGCCAATAAACATCCTTCTTTCTTGCTGACCTCGACATTTGTGCTTCTAATGTTTCCACAATCCCCTATGAAACTTATATATACATAGCAATAATATTTTTTTCAAGCTCAATAACAGATTCTCAAACGTTGACTTTAACTAAACTTTGAGACTCTAGACTGAAGGGACCCCGATATAAGCTTGTCTTTTCAATTTATAAGCTCTGGAACTCAGAAATTGAAAGTTCTCTAATTTTCTAGCACCGGAAACCAATTATCTCCATTGTTGTGAACTCCTCACTGGAATTATACTTGACACAGAAGGTACTAGCAATACTTCTTTCAATATCGCAAAGAGACGCCAGAGATGAATTAACAAAAAAAATATAACTTTAATCAAAGTAATAAGGGTAACTGTAGCTGAAGACAACACGTCAAATGTCTACTAACTGAATATATACATAATTATGAAACTGACTTCTATATTACTCATATAAGGCTCCATAACTCAGGCCTCTAACAACAACAATAACAAAAATCAAGCGCCGTCACTCTGTCCCAACCAATGGACCAATGAAACAATAGTAAAAATAATAAATAAACATAGAATTCCTTGAATCTTATAACCCAGGTTATATCAACTGCTGTTTACAATCCTATATACAAACATAATCACCACAGTATTATTTACTCTTCTGTGCAGAAACTCGAAGCTACCAGAAGCTAAAATGGGCAACCTTGACAGTGTACCACGTGACACTCGCCAAAAAAAAAAGTTCTTCATGGTCAGTAAGGTATGATTTTGTATTGACCTGCTACAAAAGTCAAGTTCATTTAATAAGTATCATCAAGGTATGAAGTAACGTCTGTATTATATAAGATAAGATAAGATGCTTATGTCACTTTATTAGTCGCTGTTTATTGTAAGGCCTACAGTTAGTCACTTCGATAGTGTAGTCAAAGGAGTGCACCTAAAGAATGTCGCCAGAAAAAAAAATTAGTGTAACAACAGGAAGCTTTGTATTAAAAAATCATTGATAACGCCTGCATATAGTTTCTTTGAATTCTGTCCTACAAGGCTTATGTCAACTCACTCTGTCTGTCTGTCTGTCTGTCTGGTAAAAAGTGTGTACACATTATTCCTTCCGCTCCCCTTCTCAGATGAAGTCGAAACTTTGCCAAATTATTCATTGGCGTATAAAAGACATGAATCAATATAAACAATTAATTATTCAATTAATTACTGGCACTTAATTATTTTAATTATTTTTGTTTGATACCAACAAGGGAAATTAATCCTCCAGTATTCATAGATAGATTTGTAGGGTTCTCCAATCAAGTTGAAACGTAAAACAATTAATTATTGTACCTAACAAAACTTAAATCAAGGAAAAAAAAACAATTAGTCAATTAATTATTGAAAATTAATTTATTTGATTGATATGGAATAAGGGAAATAACTTCCTCATTATTGATAGATATAGTTGTAAGAGCGGAGTTCTTCCCCTTAGAAAGTTTTTTTTTTAAAGGAATTATAATAATTGCTTGTTCATGAGTTGGATGTTCCTTCAGATTTTAAATTTATTACATACTAGCCAAAACTTTCAGCAGGACGCGGGAAATGGTGACGTGCAGGGTTCAAAACCGGGAACATAGAATTACAGTCCAGAGCGCATACCACAAAACCAGGCAGTATTCTTGTAGCTTGGAGTAGCCCAAAGCAGTATTTTAAGCAGTACTTTTGCAATCTGTCGCAGCAGTCACACGACGCTAGCCTAGGGCGAAGTGAGATGAAGCTTCCTCGTGAAAGTTAAAGGTTTACAGGTTTAAAGGTTGTAGAAAGGATGAGTGCCACAAGCTATAAGGATGAGGTATGGCCAGCACAATGACATGCCGCCCAAACGATTCCCCAACATTTGTTGATTCGATTAAAGGCCCTTTGAGCAAAGCGCTTTACTCCCTTGACCACCACAGCCCATGTTCAACCTAACATTTGTTTCTTTAAGCTGTTACTCTGATTGTAAATGCAACTTTTATATGTCCCTGCCATTATAAATCTGAGAAGCATCTGGCGTATGTTTGTTGTACATTTAGCGCGCCGTGTTGTTGTCTGCCATGTTATTGTCTGCCATGTCTGCTATATTGTAGCCTGGCATTCTAAGCTGTTCTATTTGGTGACCTTGACCTCCAAACCCAAGTCTCAGTATCTTTACTATTCTTTCTTTTCGTATCTTTATCTTTTCTTTATTATTTCTTTAATTTTCTGACTCGCACTCTTTCTTCTCTATTCTTTCTTCTTGTATCTCTCTTTATTTCATGAAACTGTCTTTTTTTTTCTTTTTATATTTCTTGCTTTTTTTTTTATTTCTCTCTTTTGCCCCCCACCCTCTCTCTCTCTCCCTCCTCTCTCTCTGCCTCTCTCATTCTTTCGCTCGTCTCTCTGTATTGATTGCCTCTTACATTCCGCCTCTCCCACACTTTAGGTCTCCCTCTTTCTTTCACGCTCTCTTACACTTTTGGTCTTTCTCTTCCAAAGTTAAGGTCTCCCAGCACATGGTCTTCAAGCTTTTATTCATCTTTTTTTTTTTCTTCAAAAAAAAAAAAAAACGGAAATTTAAAAACAAGAAGTCCGCTTTTTAGCGAAACAAGCTTCTAGAGACTTCAGACCACAGACTTAAATATATTTTATCTAGACTGGAAACCGGAAATTAATTCTTATCCGTGATTGATCACAGACCTATATATATATATAGTCGCCCAAATCAGTCTTTTCTGTCTTAAAAAAAAGTAATGATCTTTAGTTTTTAAAGTTTAGAATTAATGCAAAATATTGCAAAATCATTTCTCGGATTTTCTTTAGAATAGGCTATTAATCACACAACTATATATTCACGCTAATATATGAAACAAAGCCATTACCTGTTAGTTTCCATTGAGATAATGTTTCACAAATCCTAGATCGAAATAATTCATGTCTGTTGATTTTAATCATGTACATTTAAATAGATTGATTACCTAGATCTTTCTAGATTATTTATCTAAAAATTGCAAAATAATAATCATGAGACGAGAGTACTCTTATTTTTGATGTTCATTACTAGATCTAGATCTAAAAATTAAATTATATGTTACATAGGTTAGGGTTGAAATAAAAAACAATAAATTTACTTCTTATAACTACTTTACAAAACAACACCTTGTTTCAACTTAAAAAAAAATAAATTTTCACATTTTTTGTAGAGTTTTAAAATCTCAATCTCCAGTCTAGATATACTATATATAAGTCTATGCTTCAGACATAGAATAGAGCGTCTCAAGATGAGACATACAACAATGTTGCTCTATATACTTGCCTTACAATACCAGAGGAATGATGATCAATATAAACCTAGTTTCATAGCCGCTATGTTCAGGTACACGCTTAAAAAAGTGAATTCATTCTAGCAATCTAGGGCATTATCACAGAGAAATCTTCAGATTAAAGCAGTAAGGATAACCCCACTCCCTCCTATTAGTTTTATTTGGTCAGACAACATGTGAGCATTTGATATGTACATGTTTTAGATGCGCATATGTCAATATTTTAAATTGTGTTGTCCTGTGGAAGTCGTACAATAGTCACTGGAAAAATTTTTAACAACTAGGCTCAGACTAACAGTCTAGTTATACATCTCACACACAAACAATCTAGGAATACATCTTCACAAACAAACAGTCTAGGAATACATCTTCACAAACAAACAGTCTAGGAATACATCTTACAAACAAACAGTCTAGGAATATATCTTCACACATAAACAGTCTAGTTATACATCTCACAAACAAACAGTCTAGGAATACATCTTTACAAACAAACAGATTAGTCATACATCTAATAAAAAATCTTCACAAACAATCAGTCTAGGAATACATCTTCACAAACAAACAGTCTAGTCACAAATCATCACAAACAAACAGTCTAGTCACAAATCATCACAAACAAACAGTCTAGTTATAAATCATCACAAACAAACAGTCTAGTTACACATCATAACAAACAAACAGTCTAAGCATACATCTTCACTGTGATGATTTCAAACAATTAAAACGTGGCTCTCATAGTAGCAATAAATTAACTTCCAATAAAAAGCACTTATTAGACAGCTCTCCTAAAAGCACTTATTCGGTAGCTTCTCCAAAGCACTTATTCGGTAGCCCCCATAGAAGTACTTATTCGGTAGCTTCTCCAAAGCACTTATTCGGTAGCCCCCATAGAAGTACTTATTCGGTAGCATCTCCAAAGCACTTATTCGGTAGCCCCCATAGAAGTACTTATTCGGCAGCTCTCATAAAAGCACGTATTCGGTATCTTCTGCAAAGCACTTATTCGGTAGCTTCTCCAAAGCTCTTATTCGGTAGCCCCCATAGAAGTACTTATTCGGTAGCTTCTCCAAAGCACTTATTCGGTAGCCCCCATAGAAGTACTTATTCGGTAGCTTCTCCAAAGCACTTATTCGGTAGCCCCCATAGAAGCACTTATTCGGCAGCTCTCATAAAAGCACGTATTCGGTATCTTCCATACATGCACTTGTTCAGGAGCTTCACTAATAGCAGTTTTTCGATAGCTCCCACTGAAGGAGCACCTGTCACATAGCACCTAGTGTCACCCATATTAAAGTATTGTTGTAAAGTTAAAAAGTATATGAACTCATGTAGCAGTTGATTCACTTCTCCTCTTACGCCGCACCTGCTTCCACAATACCAGAAGTGTTCCAGACTTAACTCACTTAAGGCCATCATGCCTGCTTTGGCTAAGACCATTTTTCTTAAACAATATTTTTTTCTCATTCTCCGCCCCTCCCCCTTTTTTTCTTCCCTTTCAGCGTCGGCACTTACTGCCAACCTTCCACAAGACTAGTTCATCTCCCCCCCCCCACCCCCACCAGTGCTGACCTCCAAACTAATATTTCAACCATGTTTTCGTGAGCACCGCGTCGAATGCACTTTTGCCTGTTCACGCGTGAGTATGTTTGTCTGTACGCCTGTTTCGTTTTTTCGTCCAAGTGAGAATTTACAAAACAACTAGATCCAGATTTAAAACAAATTTTAACAAAAAATAATTTCAAACGAAAGCTGAGTTAAAGTTTAAAGAGCGTTCTCCACTCCCTGACCGTGACACTACAGTCTGATTTGTTTTTCGTTACTTAAATTCTAAGGGAGCCGCCTCTGTACAGCACATGATTAAACCTTATAATATATATATTAAATATATATAATATATGTATATACATATACATATAATAGACATATACATAGGCACTGAAGGATACCATAATTAAACTAACAACAAACTTACACCATCTTATAGATGAGTAAAAAAAAAAAACTTGGATAGCCGCTTTGTCTGCATTAGAAGGGACAAAATATGCAGGTCGCAACTGGGCTTGCGTAGTGAGGTGAAATACTACACTCATCCTTAATCTTTGAAAACGAAGCCAATACCTCATATATATATATATATATACATTAAATGAGATCGAAGCTCATGGCTATGTCTGAGGAGTCTTGGGTTCACAGCGTACTAGCATACTTGGGTTCACAGCGTACTAGCATACTTGGGTTCACAGCGTACTAGCATACTTGGGTTCACAGCGTACTAGCATACTTGGGTTCACAGTGTACTAGCATACTTGGGTTCACAGCGTACTAGCATACTTGGGTGGGTTCACAGCGTACTAGCATACTTGGGTTCACAGCGTACTAGCATACTTGGGTTCACAGCGTACTAGCATACTTGGGTTCACAGCGTACTAGCATACTTGGGTTCACAGCGTACTAGCATACTTGGGTTCACAGCGTACTAGCATACTTGGGTTCACAGCGTACTAGCATACTTGGGTTCACAGCGTACTAGCATACTTGGGTTCACAGCGTACTAGTATACTTGGGTTCACAGCGTACTAGCATACTTGGGTTCACAGCGTACTAGCATACTTGGGTTCACAGCGTAGTAGCATACCATAAGATTAACTCCAAGACACACACAAAAAAGTGTTTATTTCCACAAATATTTCTATTAATAGCTTGGGGTGGGGGGTTAACCAACGTCCCTGAATTCTGGGTAACAATCCCGATTATGTTGACAAGGGCTTGAGTCTGGGGGATTCAGCTCTATCCCAACTTGTTCTATTTGTTTCAAAGTGCCAATCATTCCGTATTTTCAACTATTAAGGACTACTATATTTGGTATATTTATTTCATTTTTAAAAATACATGTTATCGTTTGGTTTGTACTTCTTTCGTTTTATTTACTTCATTTTTAAAAATACATGTTATCGTTTGGTTTGTACTTCTTTCGTTTCAAAACATGACAGAGATCAGGAAAGAGATAATGAAAATACTTTTTTTTATTATTATTATTTTCGGTAAAAACCCCAACCCTATTTCAAAATGGACTCTTCCGACCTGGTTTACCTTTGGGAGGGTAGATTGAATGACAGCGGTAAATCATGGCTGGAGATACGCTGTAGCCGTGGAATCAAAAACATGTATTTATTGGGCGAGCCCATTTGAGGAAAACATGCCAAGTTTGAGTCAGAACACCCCTTGGTTAGATGTGGACTCTTCCTGAACCTGAAGCTAGTCAACAAATGACAAGTGGAAGTGACCTCTTGGCTACCTCCATTAAATTTACCTCCATACTTTCTCTCCCTCTCTCTCTCTCTCTCTTTCTCTCTGTATGTATCCCTTTCACTATTGTTCCCCGACTTCAAGATAAGGAACACACGAACCTAATTATTTACAAACTATTAATCATATATTTTTTATGCACTTTATTGTCAAATCGTGAGTGCATCAAAAAACACATACACAAAACATGCAACACACGCATTGATATTCTACTTTTGAGTTCAACATACATAGATGAGAGAGAAATTGACGACTTAAACACATACACACTCACAATTACTCACGCAGATAACAACAAAAAATCACCGAATGGGTGTGCTATTTAAAACTATTATCATGCAGCTAATTATTAGTTAGTAACGCTTAGAATAAATGTCATAAGCGTGCGCACCACATAATGTTTCCACTTCTGACACCATGTTTTGTTGATTCAGATATAAAATGAATGTAGACAAATAAAATCAATGAATTAAAAGAGACTTCATCTTATAGCATTTTATTTCGTCTCATGGTTACAAGACGTCTTCACAAAAACATCGATAACAAATAATGGCGTCATAGAAACAGATAGTCTAGAATATGGTTGTAATGGCCAGGACGAAAACTAGAGCCGTCTCTTAGAGGGAAGCGCAAATGGAATCACTACATTTTAAGTCACAACATTTTATGTCACTACATTTTAAGTCACTACGTTTTAAGTCACTAAATTTTGAGTCACTACATTTTAAGTCACTACATTTTGAGTCACTACATTTTGAGTCACTACGTTTTGAGTCACTACATTTTAAGTCACTACGTTTTGAGTCACTACATTTTGAGTCACTACGTTTTGAGTCACTACATTTTAAGTCACTACATATTTAAATCACTACATTTTAAATCACTTCATTTTAAGTCACTACATTTTAAGTCACTACATTTTAAATCATATTTTAAATCACTACATTTTAAGTCACTACATTTTAAGTCACTACATTTTAAGTCACTACATTTTAAGTCACTACATTTTGAGTCCCTAGAATATTCTAGATCTAGAATCACAGAAGTAAAAAAAACAACTTTATTCATTGAAATAAATTTTAAAAAAAAAATCAGAAAGATAAGGATGAACTTCTTGTTCCAAATGCAGGGATAAATTCATAAAAGAACTTTTTGCTTTCTCGTTGCCATGCGAGCAGTAAGAAAAGAAATGTAGGTTACAGGAGCAAACTTCAATTCCTACTATTAAGTCTCTTTGTAGTGATATTAAGAATGTGTTCGTCATATTCCTTATATGGCAATATTTCACTTCGAAATAAGCGCCAGCTTACTAATTACAAATCAAACTTGTAATAAGGTCACCTCTTATTTATTCATGTACTATTCTCCCCCTCTTTTCTCTCTCTCTCTCTTCTGTCTCCCTCTCTTTCTCTTCTGTCTCCCTCTCTTCTGTCTCCCTCTCTCTCTCTTCTGTCTCTCTCTCTATTCTCTCTAGCTCAGGGGTTCTCAACCTGTGGGTCGCGACCCCCTTGGGGGTCGAATGACGATTTGCCAGGGGTCGCCTAAGACCATCGAAAATTGTCTTCTCTTCTATTGCTGTATGTGTGTGTGGGGGGGGGGGTCGCGGCAGAGTGGGGGATTGTAAAAAGGGGTCGCTGAGCATAAAAGGTTGAGAACCGCAGATCTAGCTCTAACCTTAAAACACGTGCACACACACACTAATATAGGTCTAGGCCATCTGGTGTTAGTGTCATAATTATGAGAATAAGTCTGGTCCATAGACATAAATAAATATAGACTGGAAGTAGGAAGTTATTTTTATTTGGGGGGAGTCAATATGTTTTATGTACTATATCTATGTGAAAAAAAAATGGCGGCGATTGAGCTATAAATTTTAGGACTAACATTTCAGCCAATATATACCTTTGATCTTTAGTTTTGAAAAGTGCAAAACTGCCATATTCCCAATATTTTGTCTTTGTTTTATAATCATAGACATAGGCAAATATATATAGGTTTGTGATGTGGATCTACAAACTTATCTTTTCCCAAATATTTCCGATAATAATTTGTTCTTTATCGTCCAGTCTATATATATATGTCTATGGTCTGGTCTTTCAACTACAACATAAACTGAATGGATCCCCGCACTCTCTAACATCGAAGTCTTCTTTCTTCAAGTAATTTATGCTAGTTTTATTCTTGACTTCGTCAGTATACGTCACGTATAGCCTCGTTTTGAACTAAAAGTCTTTGATTACAGCATAATCCTCAATTTAAAATCCAAAGATCCCTCATTTGTTCGATATATCTGACATAAGCTCTAGCCTTACATGCGTAAACTTTATCTAGAGTCGAACTGCCGCACCGCGATTTTTTTTTTTCAATGTTTATTTGTCACAGTTGCAGTGGTGCATGCTATTACTTCCCTTGTTTCGGTATCATATCGGCCAATCTTCGGGGAGATCAGCGCTTCTGTGTTTGTCACTCAATTATCTAGGTCACTGACTTGCTTTGTGCTTATATTGTTTTGGTATTCAGAAGTACATTCCTGATGGAAGGGCGGATCACTCATAGCTTTTTTTTTCTCTCGAGTTCTAATGTGTTTACTGCCCTTTTAAACTGTATTACTCGTGAAAGCAAGGAAGACCTATTTGCACAATAATTTTGCAAGTTTTAAGGGACAATTGCTTCCAAATATTATAGATATTTAAATTAATTACATGACATAGGCGGCCTTAGAGGGTGGCGAGTGGGGCAACCGCACCAGGCTCCGCGCCTAATGGGGGCCCCGCGATATTAAGGGAATCTTTTGTCATCGTCAGCCCATCCGTCCACATATTTGTGGCCCTCATATGACACTCGCCCAGGGTCCTAGATACTGTTGAGGACGCCTCTGATTTAATAGAGTAGGCCTACTTTTTAAATCTTGAAGACAGAAAAAAAAAATGGGTGACCCCCAGATAATAGGTTATACGCGAAAACAGAAAACACACATTCTTCTTCCCCGCATTTGTTATGTTACAGACTCATTGATAAGGGGACCAACGCTGTCTTCAGTCTCAACCTACCCCATCCCCTTCTCCTCGTTTCCGTCTCTCATTACGCGGGAACAACAAACTCGCGTCTGCGGCATAGTCTAGACTACTTTCAGGCCTTTTTTTTTTTTCGTTGAAACAAAGGGCAGACGCATGTACACACATGTACACTCTCAAGACGAATGCACGCGCGCGCGCGGTGACATTATGCTCAGCATACTTCTGACAGCCTGGTGTCTTTCCACGTCACCGACATATATAATTCCCCCCGCCCCCCCCGCCCCCCAGATTTATCAGGTCAAAGGCGTGGAGGAAAACAAGTTGACGACCGAGTTTTTAACTCCCTCCCTCTCCCTCTTGACACCATTACCCCCCCCCCCCTCCCCTTATTTTTCCCGCCTCTACAATCCCTCTTTGCGCTACATTCGACAGCAGACGATCTAGATCTAAATCATTTTGTTTTAAATCGAAGCCTTTTCATACTGCGTTCTAGTTTTTGTTTAACCGAACATTCACTTTGGCCATGTTCAACATAAAATGATCTTTGCTAATTAGCAATCATTAACAGCAAGCTCTCATTAGTAATTCTATCCTGATTTGTAAAATTGTACACAAAATATAAACTGTTCAGCTTTTAATAAGCACTATCCCCCCCTTTTTTTTTTGTTATGGAGTGGATTTTGTGTGTCTCTGATGTAACCATGAGCACAACTACGGTGTTTCCATTAGGTCAACAGATTCTGATGTAACCACGAGGGACTTTGTCGTCAGGTTATTAATAAGAAAGTGAATATTGAAGTGGGGGTGTACAGGCCAGGGACGAATGACAGAGAGTTACATCTTGTGCAAAATCATCATTGATAAAAGTAATATTTAAGTTGGTTTAAAAAGCAGTTTGTCCAAGTTCCATTGAATTTCGGCACTTAGAAACTAACACACCTACAACGATTTAGTTATGCTAGCTGTCTGCAGCTACAACCAGACGACCGAGTATCAAAACCCTTATAATAAGGGGCATACATTTTCAATAGTAAAAGGAATTGTGGGATCTGTGAATGCCATTAATAGAAACCAACACCGTTTGACGAATCTTATTAGAATTTGGTATACATTTTCGTTAGATTCATGTGAGGTCACATGATATGTCACAATGTTTTGCCACATTTTTGAAAAACTTTAACTGTAGTGTTTTTTTTTTCCTTATTTTTTTTTAATTTACATATTTTGGATGTTCTTTCAGAATTGATGATCTTTAGAAATCCTAGCCTAGCCCTCTCCCCCCCCCCCCCCCCCCCAGTAAGGAGGGGGATGGCAGCGAGCAGGTTTCAAACCCGGGACGATCGAGACGAGCTCAAGCTATGATTCTATCTTTAAGAGTATTACAAATATAAGAAAGAAATCGAAATAGCTTTAGTATAGAGTCCTTGTTGTTTTTATCTTTAATTTCTTTATCTTAAATTATCTATCTATCTATCTATCTATCTATCTATCTATCTATCTATCTATCTATCTATCTATCTATCTATCTATCTATCTATCTATCTATCTATCAGAATCTATCAGAATCTATCTATCTATCTATCTATCTATCTATCTATCTATCTATCTATCTATCAGAATCTATCAGAATCTATCTATCTATCTATCTATTGAGGCTTCGTATAAATAATTAGTATAATGGTTTTTGACTAATTTGAGAGTGTTTTTTTTTCTTTACATTTCTACTGCAGCCACCACTTTACAAAATTGTATCTGGGCTTTCTCTTTCTAGTATTGCGAGGCTGTTTTTTTTTTTTTTTTAAATGGAGACCCAACTTTAAGACTCAAAGGGAAAGTACCGCCGAATTCAAAAGGCACAAATGACATGAAGAGAATTCGGATCGACTTTTAGCGGAGAATGGCTTCATCTATAACAGAGGCAGAAAAATATGTAGGTCATATGTTTCGCACGGTCTTCAAACCTGTGTAAAATCCTGCAAGCTTTCGTAATTTTTTTCGGATTCGAAGACATTCGCATTAAATTAAAATATAATTTAATAAGAAAATATTATGAACGACAAAGAAGAAAATATGAATGACTGTTTGCTGTTTAGCGCTGACTTGATGTGAATGTCAGTCAGAAGAAATCATAAGTAGATCCTAACATTTTCCTAAGTTAAAAAAAAAGTAAAGTTTTCCTTTCAGACCTTGTGATCTTTAGGGCAGATGATATAAAGGTCATCTTTTTCTGTGGCCCACGGTTAACTAGGGTGTTATGTGGCCAGCATAACAACCAGCCGCATTTACTTTTCCCCAACTAATGTCAGGTACCCATTACAGCTGGGTGGACTCAGAGGCGCCAAAAGATCCCGAAAAAGACATTATCCTAGGGGCTTGGTTTTGTTTCTTTGTTATACACATTACGGATGTCCCATCAAATGTGAAGATAATTGCATCCTAGCCCAAACCTCCTCGGACGGCGGGGATGGCTGGGGGGCAGGGTTCGAACCCATGAACCATCGAACGACAGTCCAGACTTTTTTTGGCACCCCTAGTGCTTAGAACAAATGCTAGACTGGAAATACTTTAACTAAGTCTGCACTAACAACTACAAACATGCAATTCGACTACTTTGTACTTCAAAATAAAGAGCTAGTCTCACCCTGAGGTCAGGTCTTTAAAAGCACAAAGTCTACTATCTTTAAATAAGTTCAAGATTAATAGACTTCCTCTTCTAATTGCACCATGAAAACTCACCCACCTGAGCCTGTAATTTCAACCTAATTCCACCACCCCCATAGCTGGGTTTATTTTCCCCGGTAACCTGATAACGAGTCTATTCGGGTTTTTGACCTCCCGTCGGCTATTGTCACCCGACATCCGACCGCTATTCGCACACAATGACCAATGTTTGTGGCACGTTTGCACTCTTTTGCGGTACGGAACATGCCCGTCGTACTTATAGCCTCTCGTGCTGGAGTCCAATAGCACTTTAAAAGCTCAATGCTGCAGTGCAAAAGCACTTTTAGGGTTAATAATTTAGAGTAAGGAGAAAAAAAAATAATCGCCAGTTTGAACGCTATGGCAATGTACTTTAAGGGGGAAGTTCACGTTAGACCTAGGGCTGGGGGGGTAGACGGGGAGCAGGCCGCTCACTGTCCCCTAATTCCGATGAGTCCATTGACAAAGCTAGGTGTCTCAGCAGAACTGATTCCCAGCTTGGAACAGGCCACTTTGTGCGCTCTCAAGTGCGTTCGTGCGATCGCGAGACCGTGTTGTTTTGCCGTCTTTAAAAAAAAAATTATTATTATTGCAACTACGGGAGAAGTTGTTTTGAATTGTACTTTAAGATATAAAAAAAAAAACTGAAAACAGAAACGAAACAAACTCGCAATTTCCATTTATATTCACTTGTATTGGGGACTCATTTCACGAATATCAAAGAACGATAATCAGACGTGTGTTTTTTTTTCGCTCACGTCTGCGGAGAGATATTTCAAAATAAGATCTCGATCTAGATAATATTATAACTTGAGATTTTGGTGTCAGTTTAATTTCTCTTCTTTTAATAATTAGAAAGCGATGTGTTTTTCAGATTAAATCGTATCTGATTCTGAAACAAACTCAATGTCTTATCAAACTTTTTTCTGTTCTTTGGATGGAATTACGGGAAATTTTCAAAACATAAACTCTTAGATTTAGTTTACAAGGTAAGTAATTGACTAATGTAAATATTAAATTAATTAATTTGATTTTTTGTTAATTGAATAAAATAAGAAATGTTGAAGAATTGAAAACAATAAGACATCAATCTGTTATAAAAGGGAGAAAATTATATTTAATGTGATAAAAGAGGTTTTTAAAACTAGGAATATTTTTAATGGAAATTTCCATTTAGTTTTAAGACTGTGTGAAAAATAAAAAAAATAATAAAATTTAGAGAAAAAAGATTCTAGCTATTTATTTACTTTCGAATTATAAAAAAATTATATATTTATTTTTATCGAAAAACTTCGAAAAAATCGGTGACAACTTAAGACTAATAGATTTAGATTTCAAACACAATTGACCACTTTTGTAAGTACTTAACAACATGGCAAAAGTGGAAAGTAAACATAAGAATACTGACTGGGACAATACGATGGACTGAATGCCAATGAACAATGGAAGATGTTAATAAAAGGCGAAAAAAAAAAGAAGAATTCGAATCTTATTTATATCGCTACGTCTGCTCAGTGGAAAGTCAACTTCGTGACGTTAATTAAACTTAGTTTGCTCGAGCAGACAATTGTAAACAAAAAAATGTAAATAAATAAAACAGAACATCGGCAAATGTCCAATAGAATTGAAAACAAGTGAGAGAAACAAAGGGGACGGTGAGGGTCAGTTTGACCATTCTTCTACTCCCTTGACCCAACTAAAACCACCTGCAAAATGCAAAAACTTGTAAAATTTTAATAGATGTAAAACTAATAGGATTTCGCATCAGATTTTTTTTTTCTGGAAAAAAAAATTGGAGTTTGATGTCAAGATCTGAAGATTAAATACAAATATTTTTTTTTAATATGAGAGGTTTCTAATTTTTTTTCTAAAGTACAAATGGAAACAAATTCTGTTGTAAAAATAATTAAATAAAAAAAATATATATTAAGAGTCAAACATGACAGAGAATGACCATCATTTTGTGTTCTATCTTGCCATTTCTATATTTCAATGTGTTGTGTTAAGAGAAAAAAACTGTTTAACGTTTTAAAAGATTTATTTTTAGTATAAAAACAGGTTTTGTTTCCATTCAATTGAATTTCTCTGTAAGCTAAAACATAATTTTAGTTAAAGATCAAACAATGATTGTTATATAAACATAGATTACTTTTAACTGCTAGACATTGGTTTTAATTCTACAAACTGGCTTTAAGTTTACACACAGGGGCCATCTGTACGCACAGGGGCCATTAGTACACACATGGGCCATCTTTACACACTTGTGCCAAAGATAGAACGCGGTCACTGAGAACCAGCCCATACAATTGTACACGGGGCCAACTATACACAGTGTGGACCTCTGTACACTGCTTTACACTAGGGCCAACTTTACACAAAGAGAGTTTGATAGAGAGGACATGTGAGTCGGAGAGGTTGATAGAGAGGGCATGTGTGTCGGAGAGTTTGATAGAGAGGACATGTGTGTCTGAGAGTTTGATAGAGAGGACATGTGTGTATGAGAGGTTGATAGAGAGGACATGTGTGTATAAGAGGTTAATAGAGAGGACATGTGTGTCTGAGAGTTTGTTAGAGAGGACATGTATGTCTGAGAGTTTGTTAGAGAGGACATGTGTGTCTGAGAGTTTGATAGAGAGGGTGTCCGTTAAGAGAGGGAGGGAGAGAAAGAGAAATTGTGTGAGAGAGGTTTGAATAGAAAGAGAGAGTGTGTGACAGATAGCAAACAGAAAGAGAAGGGAGACAATGTTAAATTTAATTAAATGACAGAAGAAATTGTCCATGCATAAAGTAGTTTCCCTTTGAAACCTAGTGGAATGTTAGGAAGATAATGTATAAGCTTCATCTGTTGAGTGGTTGACGAGGGTGTTATGTTGATAGTAGAATGTCCAAACAACCTTGTCTCTTTAATGAGTGTAAAAGTATCTCATAAAATAAACATACATATAAAATAACAAATTTAGCACTAGAATAGAAAGATAGTTTGATCTAAATTGAAAAGATAGTTTGATCTAAATTGAAAAGATAGTTTGATCTAAATTGAAAAGATAGTTTGATCTAAATTGAAAAGATAGTTTGATCTAAATTGAAAAGATACTTTGATCTAAATTGAAAAGATAGTTTATCTAAATTAAAATAATATTTTGATCTAAATTGAAAAGATAGTTTGATCTAAATTAAAAAGATAGTTTGATCTAAATTAAAAAGATAGTTTGATCTAAATTGAAAAGATTGTTTGATCTAAATTAAAAAGATATTTTTGATCTATATTTAAAAAAGTAGTTTGATATAAATTGAAAAGATAGTTTGATCTAAATTATAAAGATAGTTTGATCTATTTTAAAAAGTTTGATGTACTTTACAAAGATAGTTTGATCTATTTTAAAAAGAAACTTTGATGTATCACAGTAAGATAGATTGATCTAGCACAGTAAGATAGATTGATCTAACACAGTAAGATAGATTGATGTAACACAGTAAGATAGATTGATCTAACACAGTAAGATAGATTGATCTAACACAGTAAGATAGATTGATCTAACACAGTAAGATAGATAGATCTAACACAGAAAGAAAATTACATTTAATGGTAAACCCGTGTAATACTATTGGGAAGACCCTTGATCGATCTGTTATAAACCATTACTACATGTCACGATAGCGTGAGCACCACTGGACGTTACCTTATTCCTGCTCCAAAACATGTTGATGAACCTTCAGTAAGTACTTGTAAGAGTACAGCCATCGTAAATCATTCAAAGGTCAAAAGTCAAATCCATATGACACTTGTACTCAAAACAATGATCATTGTCACATTATATTTATCTCTCAGTGTGTGTTTGTGTGTTTGTTATGTTTTATCTGGAGTAGTATTGCGTCATCAAAATGTGCTGAATAGAAACAAAGGGTGATGACTCTGATGAAAAGAAAGTTCATTTTAGCAGAAGTTATTTTACTTTTCTAACAGACGCACTAGTAGACGTCACAGACATAATCGGATTTGCTTAGCGGAGAGATAATTAATTATGTTTATAGTGAAGTACATCTAACAAAAATAAATAATTGTAGGCCTGCATGCACTTGCAAACTTTGTTTCAAATATACATTGCTTTATACTCTAGAATCTAGAACGTAGTATTATCGATATATTATCTATATGATGGATATAGATCTAAGCTATGTTATCTTATCTTATCTTATATGATACAGACGTTACTTCAAAAAAGATGATTACGTCCTACGCGTCAAGCATCTAGACATGCATATTAACCAATGACGTAAATTCTGCCAAGTCACTGGTTTTCCTGGCTAGCTCAGGCAACCCATTCCATGCTCTAATAGCACTAGGGAAGAAGGAGCATTTGTATAAATTTGTCCTAGCATATGGGACGAGGAATGTGCCTTTATCTTTGTGTCTTTCAGAGTATTTTATTAAATTTTGTTTTTGTATTTATCGTATTCATGTTAAGACTACATCTATAATGCCGTTGAATTTTAGATGCATAATCTAGTTATAGATCTAGAAAGATCTATTTAAATGTACAATCTAAAACCATAAGATGATTACAATAAAAAATATTAGTAAGGAAAAATATTATAACACAAAAATAACTAAAGTTAGAAGAATCTGTAAAAAGATTGCCTCACGAAACTTAAAACACCTATTATTTAAGCAATAAAGATAAGATAATAAAGATAAAATAATAATAACAAGGTAATAAGAGTGTAAGAAACTGATAATAAGATCATAATGTAAGGAAAAAATACTAATACGATTTTATTAGGATAATGATAAAATAATAAGGGCGAGCCATGATAAGCATAATTAAAAACAGGAAGTAATTTATCAAGAAACGAAACGAAGCAAACAAGTTGAATGAATGAAGCGGACATCTTCCGTTATCCCCCCCCCCCTACCCACGTGCACAAACCTTGTTTATGTCAGACTCCACATCAGTCAATGTTTGGCTAAAAGTGCATTGTGGTACATCGACTACTCAACACCTTAGTGGGGTAGATGTCTTAGGCGAGCAAGTGGCTCATTAAACTAACATTCAGATAGTCCGTACACCAACACTATCATATTAATATATGATATGTAAGAAAATATTCATATAGTTGAACACCAGAACTATTATTCCAATATTATGCAATATATCTACCTTACGCTAGAATTTTCGAGGTAAACACTAAATAATCTAAAGTGAACCAGAAATTAATAAGAGGAAAAAAGACTTTTTATTATAAATATCCCTTTAGGGAGATATGGACGCAAAGACTCAAGTCTTGAAACAATACATATTATATTGTATATCCCGAGACAGAAGGTCTGTACTGTATTGGAGAATCACATACATGTCGGAAATCTATAAATAGCTAGCCCTTTAGTTCACCCGGAGTATAAAATAAAGGGCGTGCTGATATGGAATGTTTCTTATTAAAAGGTAAAAGATAATATTTGTATACTTTTTTAAAAAACACTGCAGAATCAAATTTTCTAAACTATTCAGTGTATAGCACAGAATAATTTCAATATAGAGAAAAAAATACAATGTTTGACTTACGAATTATTTTAATAGAAGTGGGCAACTAGCTGTTTAGGATTTGATACAAAGATCAACTATCACGCATTGCCCCATCTTTTAGTTCAATTTCAGCCTAACAAAAAAAATCAATACGTAATTAAAATCAAATTAATCGTAACAGGAAACAACAATGAAAAGCTTTGGTTACGATCTACTTATAGACTGGATTGCATTTCGTTTCTTTAATCGAATATATCTTGCTACAGATCTTGATGTTTCTCGATGGAGCCAATGTGCGCAGATTGTACACCTTGTCCTTTAAGTCAAACTTAGCAGGATGATTACAATGTAATGTAGAATGTACAGCAAAACTCGATAGCCTTAACTAACACATGAAAAGGGGATAAACTCTTCCATGTGGTATATCTCTGTCGTTCGTAGCTCCCCTTATATTGAAGTGAAATACTGTTGTAACCAATCTGATAATCTGATCTTATGCAAATATGTTTTAAAGATAATTAGATATGCCTGCATAAGCGGTTACCTATTATATGTGGCGGTATCGCCCATGAAGGGAATCTATGAAATATATGACCATTTTTTTTTTTTACAGAAGCGTAAACAGAATGGTAGCTTGTGATTCAATGCCCATGAGCTCAAGGAAATTGGATTGTTCTAAAAAAATCGCCTTTGACGGTAAAGAATAATTTATATCTCAGATGGTGCAGTATTCATTAAGTTATAATTTTTTTTTTCTTTAAGTCTAGTTCATTGATTTTTTTTCGATATATACGTCTCCCTAAATGTTTGAATTATAATCAATCATGAGCCTATGATCTTTTTTTTTTTGTGTGTATCTGACAGGATTCAGACCTTAAAGGAAAACACACATCACAAATGATGTATTATTTCTACCAGCACCGCCTTATGGCTGGTTACGCTTCTGGAGCTAAAATTATCGTGGCTTCTGTGACTTGAGATGAACTCCGATTCTTTTCAGGACAGGATGGTCTAGACCTCCAGGAGAAGAAACCGCTGTTCGGCTAACCTCAAGGCTCATCTGACTCGTGAACGCTATTGGAACTGGACTTACCGCGGCTGCTGACGACCGACATGTCCAAGTCAAATTGGCTTCAGGACCGAAAGGTCTACTCCTCCCGACAAAAAAAAAAGAAGAAACTGCTAATCGGCGTAATGCCCGAGTTCCTCGGACTGGTAACAGGATTCTAGAGGGCTACGAAAATATTTTGAGGTAGGTTGTCATGACCATTTCGGCCGAAGCCACAGCTAGGGGAGTCTAGATTTTATATTATTATTTTTAATTCCCAATCACTTAAGCTCGAGGTCTAGGTTTAAATTGCTTTTGAATTGCAATCCCTAAAGTTAGCAAACACTTTCTCTTCAGAGATAGGAATATGTAAACATGTCGGAAGTTGTTCAGAAACTCAAATAAAATATTTAATAATTTATTTCAATTTCGTATACACTATGTAGCACACGATAAAGGATGATAATGAGGTCGCTAATAAAACGAAGGTTGTGAGTTTAATCACGATATTGGACTTTTTTTTCAACAACAAATAATTTTAATGTTTAATTAATTATATATATATATATATATATATATATATATATGCTGACCTAATATATATAAAATACAATACCTCTTTAATTCTAGCCTTACTGGAGAGGAGTCGACCACTTTGTCCAGATCTGATGTCTATTACACCCTAGCCCCCCCCCCCGACCCCCCCAAAAAAAAACAACAACCCGCGGTACAGTAGTTGGTTTAGGTCGAGTGGTCCAAATTAAATGTCTTGTTTCTCGCCGAGACGACAGCCCAGAGCGGATACCACACGACCATGTAGCCATCCAATGTTAATTGCAGTTTAGATCTAGCAAGTCTCAATAGGAACAAGAAAAAACATAAAAAATACTTTTAAAAAAAAACTTATATTAAGTGTAATTGTATCAATTGGTTTGGATCTGTCGTGTAATTATATAGACTGCAGACCTAGACATAATAAATATTGGCCGATTGGAAGTATTATTACCAATAGTTGTTTAGATTTAGCGTTCTCGATGCGCTATGATCCTATCGCTTGTCTGGACCAGTTGGGAAAGGGGGAGGGAAGAAGGGGGTGTCTAGGCCAATGTTCACATGATCCTCAAAGGGGACTAATTCAACTTATACCACCACATCTGTCAATTACGATTTCTTTCCCTTGTTCAAGACAAAAATAATTTATTACCAATAGTTAAAAAGCTACTTGGTTAATGTTTTTCTATTGATTCTTGTGTTGTCAGGTAAAAGAAATAATTGTGCAAAATTTCAGCTTGATCCGAGATTGGGTGTGGGAGAAATAACGTGTACAAACTCTTTACAGACAGATAGAGTGAGTGGATATAAAACCAATGACTTGGCAGAATTTAGGTCATTGGTTAACATGCATGACTATATGCATAACGCGTAGGACGTAATCATCTTCTTTTTTTTTGAAGTAACGTCTGTATTTTATTAGACAAGATAAGATAAGATAAGCTTTGTAAAAAAATGTTTGTAAAATGTTTTGTAAAATGTTTTACATGTTTCGGATGTTCCTTCAGAGTTGAAGATAGTTTACTTCCTAGTCCAAACCTCCCGCAGGACGACGGGGGATGGGAGCGGGCAGGATTTGAACCCTCGACCATCGATAAATCCGAACGACAGTCCAGCGCGCAAACCTCACGACCAGGCAGCCATCTAATAGTTTTAAACTATTTACTGCAGACAAACACAAGTCAAACAAACTGGCCTAACCGACTATATTACTATGTTATGACAATGATGCTGTCTTATGCTGTTCCGATTTTTACAGTGTTTATGTATTTCTCATTATAAATATTTATTTTTTTCAGAGAACATTCTAGAAATATTAATACTACCAAGATCTCCAGACCTGCAGCTAATCAAAGATGACGGTATCGATGTAACAGAGGTGCCGCGGACATGGCGTGACATCATCACCTTTGACCCTTGGTAGAGCGACTCGATAACTGTAACTTGTAGCCGGATATCCGCGTTATTCATTGATGGTTGATGCTCAGTGATGACGTCATTCCCATCGTTATTCAAGCTTTTAAAATAGTTGCCAGGTAAGACAACGCAGTGCAGTTCAAATGTCAAAAGTCTACATATTTGCTGTTGTACTGAGTGTAGATCCCAATGATACAAGTTGCCCTTGTGGCAAACTTATAGATTGTATTAGAGGATTTCTTTATATTTTTTGTTGTTTCTTATATGTATTATTTTTAAAATTAGTTTCTAATTAGTTCTGTTATGAAAAATGTCATTTATAATAATGTTATATTTGTATATCTGAACTAATTTTATATTTATATATCTAAATCTAGGTCGAGTGAGTAAATGTCAGTTAAATACTTTAAAAAACTGTTAATTTTGATTTGGAATACACCAAAAGCAAAAGCACATCCAGTCCTTTATATACATATTTATTTTGTTTAATGGTAAGGCGTATCAGAAATGTAGATTAATATATTGTTTTTCTAAAAAAAATTATAATATGATATAAAAGGAGTTTATGTTACACTCAAACTCGCGGTAGGCCACTGCTGGTCAATCACATTTCGATATACGTATAAGTACACTTCAGTACACCCACTCTGGGTAGATGTTGCGGATTAACAAAATCTGTCAATTAGAGACTGAGAGTAAATATAGCGATGAAAGTTAAGTCTTATAATTACAATAATAATAATTAAATAAACAAAAATAAAATGACCTTTACATAAGGTGTAACAAGTATTTATTCTTGCATCCACCAAATTTAAATTTTATTAATTGTTTAGACCTATTTCAAGACAATAATGTTTAATATATGTTTACCTATCTATCACCATTTATATTTCATTAATGCTGAGGTATCTTGCTAGGATTTTACAGCACGATATAAAATCCTTACCTGTGTGGTGACACAGACGATATTGTTACACAGACAAATGAAAATATGTCTGACTACGGTTACATACTCTAGTGGCAATATGAAACTTTGCGCTGTATACGTCATGGCTAATGTACTCATACTTGGTGAATAGTTTTAAAAATGTGTTTTCTTTAAAAAAACAACAACAATTAAACAAGGTTACAAAGACAGTTTGTGTGGAGACACAAACTCAAAATCGGCTCCCAGGCAATTAAAAAGGCAGGTCTCAATATTTTCAGAAAGAATATCACAATGAAATTCTATCAAGGATAAAATGACAGCGAAGAATGGAGAAAGAATGTTGACAGTACCTGTGTAATGCCCCAACGGTCCAACAGACCAAGGGATAAGTGAAAGTGAAGGTGAAGCTAGATGTGAACCTGGCCTAACTGATGTCATATCAGTTATCTAATTGATCCAATTGTTTTGTAAAGAGTCAATCTCTTATTCAAAGTCTCAAGGAAAAAGAACATTTCCGTAAAACAAATAAAAAATTCCTTTAGTGAAGTTTCCCATATGCAATATGCCGCGCTGCAGTTCACGTGATAATATGAAAAACTACTTATTTATTGTTGTTTTAAATTATGTTCCTCTTATATGTATATTAAATAGATTTTTTTCTCTTGAAAAAAAAAGCAAACACTTTTTTTTTGTAAATATAATAGTTAGTATGACACAACTTATTTCACTCAGAAATACATTTGTAAAAAAAAATATTTTTTTGACAAAAAATCTACAACCGTTTGCATAAATGCGTTAAAGATACGGGATAGTGTCATCTACTAAATAGCCTCCCGTGTTTGTTACTATTAATAGTGAATAGTTGTAAAAATGGTGAATTTTTTTGAAAAAACTGCTTGCATAGTTGATTTTAAAAATTAAATTTTTCGCTTTCAGAAAAGAAAAAAGTAGCAGTTGCATCAGTACTTTGAAAGATCCAAAATATCATGATGTCGGATTTTCAATATCTTTCTAGTTTACGAGATCTAAACGGGACGGACGGACGGACGAACAGACAGACCACACAAAACTAATAGCGTCTTTTCCCTTTCAGGGGCCGCTAAAAATGTTAATCTAGATATGTATAACTAAATAGATTTGCATACATATATGCTTCATTTAGCGAATGCAATCGTAAAACATTTAAATATAAATAGGGCTACTTTTAAGGAAAGAACTACACATTTACAACCATATATCTCAATATATCCCGATATATCTCAATAATATAGAATTTATATCCCTTTTTCGATATTAAACAAAATAATAAGTTTGCAAAAAATAATTGGAGGCGCGGTGGCTTAGTGATAAAGCAATTGGCTTCCGAGATCCGGGGTTTAAATCCTGGTGAAGACTGTAATTTTTACTTTCGGGATCCTTAGGGTGCCTCTGAGTACACCCAGCCCTAATGGGCACCTGACACTAGTTGGGGAAAAGTAAAAGCGGTTGGCCGTTGCGCTGGCCACATGACATCCTGGAAAACCGTAGGCTACAGAAACACATGATCATTACACCATCTGACCCATAGATTACAAGGTCTGAAAGGGGGGAACACAGTGTATGTAAATAAATCTTTAACTTTCTAATAAAAATGTTTGAACTGTTAACTGTAACTCTACTCATGGCCCACTCTGTGTTAGAAACAGCATTCTCGGTGACATTAAATAAATCTTTTTATGTAATTAGGTGGGAAGCGTGGTCGAGAGGCCAAGTGCGCTTGAACTTGGCTTGGCTTGGCTACCTAGAAGGAGGCTCGAGGTTCGACACCCGACTCGGGCAGAGTTGTGTTTACTGAGCGCCCAAAAGGCAGCACGGAAAACCAACTCCTAGATACCCCCTCCCCCCCACCGGTCCACAAATGAGATTGGACCAAAAGCGCTCTGAGCAATATAAGCATGAAAGTAGCGCTATATAAAAGCTATAATAATAATAGGAGATATGTCCCTCGTCGTTGTTGTTTCTCCAAATGTGTTCATAAGAATCGCAAGCTTGTCACTTGTATGTGTATTGTAACACTTTTGTTTTGTGGTAATATTCGTTATGCAATGATTTCTCCTACAACACATTATCACGAATGATGTGACTGTGACTGTATCTTAGTGTCGTTGATCTGTCTACCGCCATGTCTCTCTTTCATCACTTTTTCTGTCTGCCTTTTCTTTTTTTTTTTTTCTGGTGCTGTTCCCTGAAGGAAGGTCTTTACGAGCCCTGTGGACCTTCTCATATGATAATAAAGTTCTAGCTTCCGTTTTTTATGATCAGCAGATCATCGTGAGGTCCAATGGCCATTTTGATCCTGTTTCGAATCTCTTTATTTGTGGTGCTGTGTTTGTATGTGATACTCAAGACTCTTCTATACAAAATATTTTAATACAATAAAAAAATTTTATTTGTGCGGCAGATTGGTTGTGAAGAATACCCCCCCCCCTCCTTTTTTTTTTTTTTTTTTACAATTGCATTGCTTAGTATTTTTGTATTAGGCCCATTAAAGGTACGAGATACGAAAATGTAATTAATTGATTCAAATATTTTTAACTATCTCTAGTGAAACTGTAGCGGTCTCATATTTTTGTTTATTTCCAGGCGCTGAGTAGAAGAAACTCAGAGAACTGTGGCATCAGCATCTAATGTGAGATAGTGCTGTCGAAAAATTATGGGATGGCAGACATCCAGTCAATGAAAACAATACATCAAATCAATCGAAAACAAGAGAATCAGTCAATGGCAAACAAGAAGTTAATCTACAGAAAACAAGACACCAAATCAATGGTGAACCAGACATTCAAACAACGGAAAACAAGACATCCAACCCAGTGGCGTAGCTAGGAATTTATCATTATTGGGAGGGGGGCCCAGGGACTTGATTTTTTTGGGTGGCCCTGCGTTTGGAGTAATATTTAATATATAATGTAAAAAACACTCATTTGGGGACCCCCCTCAAGTTGGGGCCCGGGGAGATTTTCCCCACCCAAGCTACGCCTCTGATCCATCCTATAGAAAAGTAAATATTCCATCAACGGAAATACGACCAATTGGCGGGCACATATTTGGCCCGATACATAGACAAAATTGTATTCTACAATAGACTAAAAATGTCTATAAATTCAGGAAGAACAATGACAAAGAACATACATACATTTTTAGTGATTACTTTTTAATAATGTGTTATATGAAATTGAGCTGAAAATCAGCAGCGTAGCAACCATGTGGAGAAGGATTTCCTTGCACCCGGGTCCATGACATTGGGGGTCTACTAGAAAAAAAAAGACAAAATGTTTGACGACCGAAATTTAATTTTATCGAAATCATGTTATTTATTTCCTCCCTGACTGAGTCATGACTGAGCTGAGCCTAAGGTTATTAGTAGGTTTAAAAAGTAGTACATCTTTTGAATTTTTTAATCAATGTATTAATACGCACAGGATGACTCGATTTGGCTTTTTATCACACGTAACCCACGGGGGTCCCGCCAACATATTTTTGAACCCTGGCCTACGGGTATCTTGCTACGCTGCTGCTGAAGCTTACATGGTGACCTGGTTTTTGAACTAAGTAACATTAGTAATGCACCCCTTTCGATCTCAGGATATGTAAAGGTCATCTGTTTCTAGGGATGGCGTTTAATAAGGGTATCAGGTGGCCAGTACAACGACCATCAGATTTACTTTCCCCAACTAATGTCAGGTACCCATTAGAGCTGGGTGGACTCTGGGGCGTACTAATAATAGCAAAATTTTAGATACAGCTACTTTTCCCATCTCCACGCTTCGGAAGTCAAGCACTTAATCAGTCATTTCATGTTTTAAAACAAGTATAGGTCTAAATGACATTAAACCATGAAAATGATCTTTCGCTTATTTTCAACCAACGTCTGTGAAAAAAAAAATAAAAGGAAAAAAAAAAAAAGCAAGAGCTGTGTTGTTAGCGGGGCAATTAATGGGACTGATCTCACCACTGGTTCGCAGCGTTAATTAGACATCTCAACCTAGGCACTAATTAGATCTATGTGCCTGCAAGCTACTTTTAGTTGCTGTTAGCAAGAGTTCAGAAGCTTTTAGGAAACCTACGCAAAGCTTGTTATTTTGAAATATCACAGTTCTACACATTTAGTGCTTTAGGAAACCTACAGTCCAACACACTGCAGTGTTTTGGGAAATTTGCAGTTCTCTATAATGAATGTTTGGTGACACCATATTTCTGAAATAATTTCAAATAGATATGAGGGTCAGGAAAATATGTAGAATTGTAGGGATTACGGAGGTCGTATTACATTTATCATGATAGCCTCTGTAAACCTCTTCGTTTTAAATGTGTGATATCCATTGAGTTACTGGTGTCACCTACTCTGTATATCATTATACAATGTAATTATTGAAATGTGGGATGTAAAAAAGACATGGTGTACATTATTGTTTTATAGCCCAAAACTATAACCACATTTCGTCTTGCTTAAGCATAAAAGAAGGTTAGGCGTTAATATCTAATGTATACATTATCCTTTATATTGAATTTAAACTTAAAAACCTCTCTATTGTAAAAGTTGTCAATGTTCAGAGTTACACGCAAATATAATCCAATTACTTCCCATTGATTCTAAATTTAGATTTAAACTTTCCTCCCCGATCAATCCCCTTCTCTCTAATAGACTGATTTAATGAATCTGTCAGAAGAACATGTCAGATTGTCCTGAGAGCTATCAAATATGTATCGATGTGCAGATCACTACATTAGGGCAGGGCATACCAGGACAGACCAGAACATTTTATTTTCTGTGCTTGAGTTATCGTTTCTCTTGCATACGAATAATTGACATGAATGCAGGCTGCACTTGAATGTACTGTCTAGTCTATATTAGGTAGTGTAATGTTCTGTCTAGTCTATATTAGGTAGTGTAATGTACTGTCTAGTCTAAGTCATTATTATGTAGCCAAATTTACTGTCTAGTCTAAGGCATCACTATGTAGTAAAATGTACTGTCTAGTCTAAGCCATTATTATGAAGTGTAATGTACTGTTTAGTCTAAGTCATTATTATGTAGCCAAATGTACTGTCTAGTCTAAGGCATCACTATGTAGTGAAATGTACTGTCTAGTCTAAGGTATCACTATGTAGTGAAATGTACTATCTAGTCCAGTGTTTCCCAAAGTGGTCTATATAGACCCCCAGGGGTCTACGAAGACTTCCAAGGGGTCTACGAAAGTTTAAAAGGGAATTGGGGGTCCATGAGATGTGCACGGGGGGTCTACGATAAAGAATCTCCATTTAGCCTGTCTTGACTTTTTATTTTGACAAATGGAATCTTTTCATACACACATTTATGATTTGTACCTTAGGAAATCCTTAAATTTTTATCATGCTGATTGAATGAAAATTTGTTTTATTTAACTGAATAACTAGATTTAAAGAGTGTAGTTTTCTCTAGTTATAACAACAAAAAGAAATGTAGACTGTACAGCGTTAAGTATATTTGCAATTGAACTTCATTATTGTCCTGTCAAACAAGCGAGTGTTAATGTGCCATTTTTTATGATGCTATGAAACCAATTAAGCTGGAGGATCATTTGACATGATGCCACCCTGATAAAAAGATAAAGGTTTGCAAAACTTTCAAACACTCAAATATTAAGTTCAGAATACACCCACAAAATCTCTTTTTGACCTAATATTGAGAAGGTGATGATTAGTGAATGTTTTACTATACCTCTTTTCTTATAGTAAAATACTGAAAACCTCACACAATAGGCATATTATTGATTTTAACAGCCATTGAAAAAATTGTAAAAACTCTTACACGAACTTATATCATTAAAAGAATTTCATGTTTGGGTTTTGTGGCCGGTGTCTTGTTTTGGGACTCTTGATGAAGAATGCAATTTTGAAGACATGGTCGGCATTCTCTGGTGAGACTCCAAAAGGGCAAATGTCAATGGTCCAAATTTTGAGCTTCTGGAACATATGTTTCTCATTATGATGTGTACTGTTCTGATGTGAAAAATTATAGGTGATCCTATCGGGATAGTTTATAATAGATTTCATCGAATGAGAGCTTGTCCATTTCTCGTTTTTACAATTGACTATTAGTTTCTTCATTTCTTCCGTATAGAGTGCGATGTTGAAGTGTGTATTTGTTTTCTCACATTTGGCAAGTGTGTCAGCCTTCTATTTCAACATTGGAGAACAGTGTTCTTGCTGTTGTTGAGCTTTACACGGTTACACATTTATGTTTTGTACAAAATCTTTTGGATGTTCCTTCAGATTATGTGGATAATTACATCCTAGCCCAAACCTCCCGACAGGAGATGCGAGCAGGCAAGGTGACCACCGAACGTCAGTCCAGGCATCATGAGTTGTTTGATTCAGGAGGAATCAGAGTTTCTCAAGCTTTGAAGGACTATTTTTAGATTGGTCTCGAAAAAAAATTAACTGTTTGGCGAACTTGGCCAATGCTCCTATTTCTTCTCTGTGGTTATCATAGATAAATTGTAGTTTTAAATTACTTTTTCACTCATCGTTTCACTGGTTAGAAATTATTTTAAACAAAAATGTGTAATTTGAAATTGATGAATTTTCAAAAATTTAATATAACTTAAGCAGGGGGTCTACGGAAAACCAGAAAACACGTCAAGGGGTCTACGAGAGAAAAAAGTTTGGGAACCACTGATCTAGTCTAAGGCATCACTATGTAGTGAAATGTACTGTCTAGTCTAAGGTATCACTATGTAGTGAAATGTATTATCTAGTCTAAGGCATCACTATGTAGACAGAGCTACAATCAATTAAGTTTTCTTGTCTTCATTGTGAATATAAAATGTGATTGTTCAGAAACTCTGCTGAATATTGAACTTTTTGAAAAATATTGAACTATTATAAGTGAGAAAGAGAGAGACAGAGACAGAGACAGACAGACAGACAGAGAGATAGAGAGAGCGAAATCTAGCTAAGCTATATAGTATACATCCAATTTTTTTTTCAACCTACAAAAACATCTACATTTGAAGGAAACACCCTAAGCCAAATCTGCGACGCACAATTTCTAAAGTCATTAAAAAAAAACATTTAAAAAACAACAACATAATATGCAACCACATGATAAGCAGTGATTGAAGACCAGATCTCATCCCTCGAGGAGAAATACTTGAAACCAAATACTCGCCCACAGCACATCAACAAATATTTTATTCGTCTCGATACGAACATTTTATTTTGACAATCTATTGGGAGGTTTGCAAAAAATTGTAAAACAATTCCATGTTATGTAGCAGAACTGCAGTGTTCTGGATCTTTCAAGGTTTAATCAAAGTTAACACTTGCTGATGTGTCTGTATGCATGTGCGTCTGAGACGCAGATATGGGGTAAGGGAGAACGGTGGAAAAAAATTTGGATGAAATAAAAAAAAAGTCTATGAAATTTTTTAGGTACCAAGAATTGAGAGTAAAATCCTATTGCATCATTAGCCCCGCCAATTGCAGTGCTAGTTCAGATATGTAAGGATGGGAATTATGGGAATAGAAAAAAAAACGACAAAAAAAATATAAAAGAATATTTTAAAAAAAAATACCATATTAAGCATAGTCGTATCAATTGGTTTGGATCAGTCGTGTAATTAAATTTGTAGCAGATTTAGATTAACAATAAAAAGGCATTTATAAAAAGTTGTTTAAAAAGGGGAAACGACCTGAATTCGAACTCACGGCTCAATCTTCTCAGGCTTCTCATGCCAACACGGTAACCACTCTGCTAGTGGAGAGCTAATGAATATGGAAGATTGTCTACATAGAAGCTGTGAATATTTTGTCATTAGGTTCATTTTTTCTTCAAAAAGACGTTGTTTTTTTCTCAAGTTTTATTTAAGAACGGTATTTAGAAAAGAATATGTCTCCAACGATTTAGTTTGACTTGCTGTGGGGAGTTACAATCCTTCTACCGTGTAACATTAAGAGTACAATAAAATACGGGTTGAAGTAGTGTAAGCGTCAACATCCGTGCCCCGACATCCCTTTCTCAATCTATTCTTCTTCTTCTTCTTCTTCTAGCCAGCTTTATTGCTGCTGAGCTGTGAGCTCTTTTGAAGACTGTGCCAAGGAAAAAAAGTGTGCTGTTTTCTTCAGCTGTTCAGCACTGCCGTAAAGGGTGTTGCTTATGTTGGGCTGTAGTGGAAGTGGGGTCTGCCTAAGGTGGATTAGGGAGGGGCATTCAAAGAGGATATGGTTTACGGTTTCAAAGGGGTGGGCACTATGTCTGCAAAGGGGTAGTTGTGTGGAGTTTATTTTGTTCAGGTGGTAATTTAATAGTGGTGTGTGTCCTGTTCTTAATCTATAAAACAAAGGAAAATATACTTCTGTTTTTCAAATACCAAAGAGAAATGCAATTTATACTCCCAAAACGTGCACTCCAACAAGTACTAAATGTTATAGTTTGCCTTTCTCTAATCCTTGCTTTCTGTGATCAAACCTAAGTTAATTATAAAGTTGTTTTTTAAAAAGCGAAAAAAAAAAACGGCGTGTACATCTAAAATGCGAAATAAAAAAAAAATGTTGGACAAATGAGAAACATGCAGACAAACATTTTGAAATCATCCAATCCCAAGAAAGTCTGCAGACGTGCAGGTGAGTCAAAGAAAATATACTCAAGATGTTCACTCTGAGGAATAAAACACGAGATCTGGAGAGTTGGCTGTGTGGCTTGAAAAAAAAAAAAATTCTGTGTGTGAGTTGAAATATTCGTAAATAAATGTGAGTGTGGGGGGCGTCTGACTTGAATCAAGACTTGGCTGGTTTACAATACAATAATCAAAGGGGGATAATTACTTTTTTTTTTTTTCTGCATTGTTAAGCAACAAGAATAACGATTTATACAGAATGAAGGTTCTCCATTCTTGTTCGTTGGTCTGTGGCTCTAAATGTCTGTTGGACTCACACAGTAGGGCCGGATTTAAGTACGTGGAGACCCCGGGAAGGATTTTTATGGATGCCTCTACAATTTTTCGTAAGCTGTAATAAAGATCCACTGTTGAATGAATATATTTATATCTAAAATGCATGCTATGTTTTAATTTTGTAAAATAAATAGATTCCTATTGTTCAATCTCAATTTTCTTTTTAAACTAAATATTTAACATGCCTATTTTGGTTTTAAAAAGAGTGTATATCTTTGAGTTTGTGGAGGGTAAGATCCTTGGTAAACGCACTGTCGTAAATCCGGAGCTCTATTTACTAATTCCAAGCAATCTACAAACCGTAAAAAAATGCGAAAAAAAAGTTAGAAAAAAAAAGTTACTGACCCGTCGAAATATGTATTTATTTTTATCTCCTTTGTGGAGGCCCCTTTCTTGCGGAGTACCCGGGGCTGTAGCCCCGTCAGCCTTCCCTTAAATCCAGTCCTGCACACCGGTGCAGGCGTATTGAAGTCTTAATGTAAAATTTGAAATAAAGAAAAACGTCTTGCTGATCACTAGTCTCTCGCTCATCTTCCCCCTTTTCAACTTTCACCCCCCTCCCCCCTCCCAGTTATTGAACCACAACACAACGCCCTCGTAGTCTCATCAGAATATATTCGGCCTACACAACCAAAACCATCCGCCCTTCTTTCCTCATGGTTCCACCAGAAACAAACATACACTCCATAACACTCTCTATAAGCAGTATAAACACATACATTTCTACACACACACATATATCATTTCTTTACTCAAGCACTAGCCTATATCGGGACGCTAAAAATCAGATTCGCAAATTTAAAAAAATATCTCGCATTGAAATATTTGAGCCACTGTCTTTCTGAACTTTCGCGTAATTGTGGATGTCTCTTTCGTATTTGTTTAATTTATTCTCGACAAAGTTTCAACAACGGTATCTAATCCTCCGTACTTAGTCAAACTTAGTCTAAGACTTTATGCTCACTGTAATAGGAAGTCCCTTTTCGTCTCAATAAGGCGCGCTGGACTGTCGTTAGGAATTCTCGGGTTCACACCCTGACCGCTGCCATCCCCCATCGTCCTGCGGGAGGTTAGGACTAGGAAATTTACTATCTTTAACTCTGAAGGAACATCCGAAAAAGTTAAAACTTTGTTTTTTTTACTAAAGGAGCAAAAAAATAGATAAAAATAAAATACATTTTCAAAACAAACGGGAAAAACGCAAATCATTGGAATATACCTTAATACTGCATAATAAACTACCACTAATTGATTAACTAATTGGTTAATGATTTGATTAATTCATGTATAGGCACCGACTATGAATAATTAACTAAAATTACTTCTATTCGACCTTTTAAAAAGAGTTTATTGGAAATATTATATATTTATTTATATATGTTTTTTTATATATATATTTCTTATTTTTTCCGTACCATACATAGTAAACATTGGCATCATGTGGACAGGCCAACACCCTTTACGTTTTCCAACAACCATTTTAGTTCAAAGACTCAAAAACAAAGTTTTGTAGCTGATGAAGGGCTCATGGCCCAAGCATCTGTTTGTTTGTTTGGTCCCTCAGGGTCACATACAGGCATGTTCAATGTAGTTTCGAAACATTTTAGTTCTAAGACACAAAAACAAAGTTTTGTAGCTGATGAAGGCCTCATGACCCAAGCGTCTGTTTGTTTGTTTGGTCCCTCAGGGTCACATACAGGCATGTTCAATGTAGTTTCGAAACATTTTAGTTGGCTGGACATGTCTTGAAAATCCCGGGGAAAAATTCCTAGCCTGAGAATGAGATTCGAACTAGTGACGCCTTGCATGAGGTTGGCCTTATTGGTTGTAAGTTTGAGGATTGTTTTTTTTTTGTTTTTTTTTTTAACATTTTTGTTGTACTAATGGTTGTTCTCACGCCTAACATTGCTGATTTATATAGAAAAGTTATTGATTTGCTTATATGGTGATTAGTGATTTATTGATTGATTGTAAAATGATAACTGTAATGATAATTATGAGCAGCAAATGATTGGCCATGTCTTCAATGTCGAAGATTATGGAGGAGTGCAGCAAATTATTGATTGGTGCTAAGAGTGTCAGTGTTTTTTGTGTTTTTTTGTGTCTATTGAGTAATGTATGGCTTTTAGGCCTACTATGGCTAAGATACTATTGTTTTTTTTGTGTTTTTTTTTATTCAGATTATACTTTCACTTACAATAATAATAATAATAATAAGGCTAGTCTTCGAGTCCGAAGATTAGTGAGGGATACAGTATCTGCCGTGGCTGCGCAGTCCCAGCTGTGACCTACAAATTTTTGCCACCTCCAGGGCAAGCATAACCATTGTCCGCAGGTGGTCGATTTAGATTTTCGCCGTGTCTGCGTTTGTCCTCGGCAGCAGATTTTCTTTTGGTCTCAAATGTGTATCCCGCGGCCTTCGTGAGTGACCTCCAGCTGTCTCGTTCTGAGGCCGCATGCAACCAGGTGCTCTCTTCTATGTCAGCCAAGGAAAGTTGACGCCTAAGCGTTTCCGTGGGGCGCCTCTGTTACGTCGACCACCTTTAAGCTCACCAAAAAAGACCGCCTTTGGCATACGTTCGTCTCCCATTCGGGATACGTGCCCTACCCTGCGTAACTGTCGGACCAAAAGAAGTCCCTCTATACTGTGACTACTGTCCATACTTATAATAACACACAAGACAAACAGGTTAACGCATCCATGTCCAGACTATATACTACTGTTGAACAGTCAAGGTTATTGAGAAGGTGTATATAGTTCATGATCAAAATACACTGTTCATTATAATATACCCGATGGAGTTCATCAATTATAAAGTCATAGTCGCAGATGTATGAGCATTAGCGAGTGGTCAAAACAAGATCAGTTTTTTTCATGTTCATTACAAACAGCGAAGAATCAAAATTATTCCTAGTTAATGATTTTATTGGATCTTTCACCAGCTGACAGATCAGCCTATAGTCCTATTGATCTGATGTTTTATGTCCAACACTTAAATCTGGGCTAATCAACAATGCTCCTGGACATCCAAGTTGCCGAACTCCACAAGTGGACAGACTGGTACGGTTACCAGATGTTAACTTGTGGTCAACCCAAGACTGGCGCCAAACAGCATTGCAGTGAGCTCATGAGTTTAGAGGACTAGATATAATATAAGATGGATTATTCTTTCCAGTTTGTTTGATCTGGCGATAATTTTTTCCCCCAAAAAATATATGGAACGCTTCAGGAGTTTGCTTGTCCTCCTTGTGCAACGGCCCTGCTTCATTGTATCGTTGCAATGTTAGTCTATGTACTGCGTTAACATTGTCTTTTTCTTATTTGTTTTATATATATATATATATATATATATATATATATATTTAAATGTTGACATCACTTTTATTAACTATGTGAAAAGAAATCAAGTGAAAGAAGATCAAACAATTTTAGGATCAAGAGATCTCATGTTTCTGTCTTAGTCGGTCACTAGAGAATTTTCCAACGAATTACTTTGTTGCAGAGATCAGTCTCTAGCATTAGCAATGGCGGACGTTGTTTTTTTTTTTCTTGGCAATTAGTTTTTTTTTTTTTTAGGAAACCTCAGAATTTGCGCTATTCAATTTTAGCTTTATCATCATAGGAATCGTTGGGCCTTAGGCCTCTTTTCTTTGCCTCTTTTTTGGGCTTTATATGCCTCTTTTGTGGGCTTTTTTTAATATAGATTTTTATTTGTAAGTTCTCATAATTCACAAGTATTATACCATAAACAATTGAAAGGTGATTAACCTAAAAATATAATAATAGTAATACTATTTAATATCAACGAAATACTACCTAACTGACAATTATATAAGATTAAGTATACAAGAGAAGAAACATCTCTGGAAATAAAGATCATGTAAATTTTGAAGATTTATTTGGGTTATGATATATGTTAAAAAAGCTTTAGCACATTGTGAATAAATGTGTGTCTCGTATTAAATATATTTGTAATAGCTCTATTGGCAACCTTACAATAGTTAAGAAAAAGTAAAGGCGGTTTTGTGGTTGTGCTGGCCACATGACACCTTCGTCAACCGTGGGCCGCAGAAACAGTTGACCTTTACATCATCTGTATTGAGAATGTATTGATGCATGTTGATGCATGGTTAAAGTCCTGGGAGGAATCCGACAGAGCACGTGGTGTCTGGCAGCGCATGCGTCACCCAGATCGCGACGATCCATGGTGGCGACTGAGGAGGTCAGAGCAGTCAATAGTTGCGCAGTGCAGGACGGAACACTGTCCTATTGGGGCATACTTTGCCCGGTTCCGCACTAACTTTGACTCCCGATGCCGTCACTGTGGAGAGAGCGTCGAAACAGTGTCGCATGTCTTGTACGAGTGTCCCCAGCTCCGCGAGCTAAGGGGGGACTTGCCTGTGCAGTCACTCGACTTGTATGGTAGCTATGAGGCACTACGCCGGACGGCTAAGTTTCTTGCCAGAGCACTACGGGAGGACTAGTCCTTCCTGCTCTGATTTTTCAATAGGAGTTCATCTCAGGATACAACAGGTTTCAGACTTTTATTCAAGTGTCTGTGTGAGTTAATTGACATGCATACAGGATGAACTGAGTTTTCTGTCTCGAGTTATCCTCCACCAGAACCGAAACACTAACGAATGGATCACGATAACATGGCTTCTTTCAATAATGTCCTAATGAATAAGCGAATGGAAAGATTTATAGTTCGCTAATTCGATGATGATTCAATGTAACTCACTCCCCATTGATCTCAGACAGACAACATGCTACACCACTTTTAAGAAGAACATTAAGACCTATCTGTTTAAAACTTTTTTAGATTAGTTTGTCATTTTAGCTGTCGTGTTTGTGTTTGTAATGTTATTACAGCGCCTTGAGCCTACATTTTTTTTGTTAACAGCGCTTTATAAATAAAATTATTATTAAATTATTATTTTTAATGTGTGATTTTTTTAAGTTTTAAAGTTGACATATAAAAGATATAATATATTATTATTATATATAAAAGATATATGTCTAGTAAATCATTATATTTGTCTAAGTAGCTAATTAAGACCAAATATATTTTCATCTAACATGGAACCATAGAAAGAAAGCGTCAAACTGACCAAAAGTCACAAGGACTGAACATGTACATCTATGAAGCACTGAACATGTACATCTATGAAGCACTGAACATGTACATCTATGAAGCACTGAACATGTACATCTATGAAGCACTGAGTAGGTACATCTATGAAGCACTGAGCATGTACATCTATGAAGCAATGAAATGAAAACAAAACAAATTTCTCACGTGAGCAATTCTCCTGTTTGTCAAGGGAAAGTACTGTAACTCTGTTTGTCTTGATCATTATCCCGGTCTAGATTACTTCCCCTAACTTGGCCTCTCCTCTCGGCCCGGCACTCTACTAGCCTCCCACGCATGTGCGGAAGCAGAAGTTCACAAAGTATATAGAGATCTAGGCATGCTCTTCGAGATCTAGGCCATGCTCTTCGAGATCTAGGCATGATCTTAGAGATCTAGGCATGAAGCAGAAGTTCACAAAGTATATAGAGATCTAGGCATGCTCTTCGAGATCTAGGCATGCTCTTCGAGATCTAGGCATGCTCTCCGAGATCTAGGCATGCTCTTCGAGATCTAGGCATGATCTCCGAGATCTAGGCATGTTTTCCGAGATCTAAGCATGTTTTCCGAGATCTAGGCATGATCTCCGAGATCTAGGCATGATCTCCGAGATCTAGGCATGTTCTCCGAGATCTAGGCATGATCTCCGAGATCTAGGCATGATCTCCGAGATCTAGGCATGATCTCCGAGATCTAAGCATGTTTTCCGAGATCTAGGCATGATCTCCGAGATCTAGGCATGTTCTCCGAGATCTAGGCATGATCTCCGAGATCTAGGCATGCTCTCCGAGATCTAGGCATGATCTCCGAGATCTAGGCATGTTCTTCGAAATTTATGGACGCGATCAGAGAACTAGGCAAACGCTCAGAGATCTAGGCAAGCGCTCAGAGAGTTAGCCATGCCATCAGAGATCTAGGCACGCGTTAAGAGATCAAGGCACGCTATTGGAAATCTATTGACGCGCTTATGGCAAGCGCTTCTAGATCTAGGATGTGTGTTTATAATGCTTGCTTTAGATGTGGGTGTGTGTGAGAGTTTGTAGGCGTGAGAGAGAGAGAGAGAGAGAGAGAAAGAGAGAGAGAGAGAGAGTGTGTGCTTGATATGTGTTCGTGATCATTACAATCAGCCCAACACCGCCTTCAGGCAGTGGAACTGGGTGGGCGGTCAGAGGTGTACACTTCCAGCAAGTGTCGGACAACATTGAGTAGTCTTCATTTCTCCTCATCAATCAATCAACAATAAAACTGATAATTAATCTTCGTGATTCCTTGTTTCTGCCCCAAGCAATAATTATACATCTCACAGCACGTGCAGTAGTTCAGAATGACAAAAGGCGTAAAGAACATCTTTTAATGATCGTTTAGGAAACTGAACATGAATCACAAGTAATTATATAAAGTATCAAACACAAATTACGACACGAGAATATGATTACAATAATACTTGAGTTGGCAAATCAATTACAATGAAACCAAAAAAAAAACAAGTATTGAATTATATACATAATGCTACAGAAAGATCCTTGGTATCACACCAAAGTAACACATCACAAAAGAGATTAGAGACAGGTTTATTATATCGATTGGACCCCACGATAATCTGCTAACTACTTAAAACTCTATGGCCATATTACTGTCTTTTGCGCTTGCAAAGACGTTCATTCAGGGAACAGTTAGCTACTAATTAAATAAAAACTTTTGTATTACTAGATACATCTAGTTTAAATAAACTAATACGTTTGGCTGAAATACATCTGGTTAAATAAAGACATCTGGTTAAAATAAATACATCTGGTTAAATAAAGACATCTGGTTAAATAAAGACATCTGGTTAAATAAAGACATCTGGTTAAATAAAGACATCTGGTTAAATAAAGACATCTGGTTAAATAAATACACCAGAAGCTAGTACATATCCCGTCGTCCAACTTTCCTTTTTTTTTTTCACATCCCTTCCCATGGTTCAATCCTCTTCTCTTTCACTATTTCCATCTTGCATTTGTTTGAGTGCCTGTGAGGAAGTTCTGACACTATCACTCCAGGAGATGCACATCATGCCTCACAGGCAACTTAAAACTTTTAAGTCTATGCTTTTGGTACATGTATGTTGACCAGCTCTCACTACTATAAAGAAGAGTCCTTATAGACTAGCATTTAGGCTGCCGTGGTCAATTTGGCATTTTCCCAGATACTCTTATGAGATTTTTGCAATCGCTGAAGAAACCTTTCCAAGACATCCCTTATGCTGATCTTGCGGAAGGAGTTAAGTCCTAGGGCCACCCAAGACTAACCTACAGAGATGTCTGCAAGTGAGACATGAGAACTACAGGTAACAATGAAAATATGTGGGAGGAAATAGGTCAAGGTCGGCATGCATGTAGACAGACTGAAGATGCTGGTACAAACCTCGCCGAGAGCAAAAGAAACGAAGCTGCCTTAGTCAAGAGAAAGACAAAGAAAGCTGCCCTATCAACTAGCCGTAAAACAGATGCAGATACATGCACGAATTGTGGCAAACTTGGCCGCTCCAGAATTGGTTTAATTAGTCACACCAGATTATACCCCGTCTCAAGAAGAAAAAAAAAAACCAGTGACACATACACTTGACGAGGCTGAATGATAAAAGTTAAAGCGCTTGGCTTCCGAACCAGGATCCCGGGTTCGAATTCTGTAGATGACTGGGATTTGTAATTTCGGGATCTTTAGGGCGCCTCTGCCTCTATGATTCCACCCAGATCAAATGGGTACCTGACATTAGTTGGGTAAAAGTAAAGGCGGTTGGTTATTGTGTTGGCAGCTTGACACCCTCGTAAATCTGTGGGCTGTAGAAACAGATGACCTTTACATCATCTGCCCTATTGATCGTAAAATGTGAAAGGGGAACTTATGCACTTAACTGGCAATGGGGGATATCAATGGTAATAAGTTCTAGCAGAAATACTTCCAGAGAGATTGTCACTTAATGAAATACGTTATAACGTGGGCATAGCTAACAATAACTTGAACTAACAGGAAAGCTCTTGTTTCAAAATGATAAGAACAAATCCAATGTTCAACGGGTGGGAGCATAATCTGCGTTCTGTTTTCAATTCAATTTTTAAAGAAGTCACAACATCTGGAGGCTTTGGTTTTGTTTTTAATAAAAGTCTACAATCAGAGTCCGAAAAACAAAAACGTAGTCTGCATGGATGAAATGTAATCATTCGACATACCATTTAAAGGTAATTTAATACGTCATTCAACATACAATGTAAAGGTAAGCTAATACGTCATTCAACATGCCATTTAAAGGTAAGCTAATACGTCATTCAACATACCATGTAATTAATACGTCATTCAACATATCATTTAAAGGTAATTTAATACGTCATTCAACATATCATTTAAAGGTAATCTTATACATCATTCAACATACCATTTAAAGGTAATCTTATACATCATTCAACATACCATTTAAAGGTAATCTTATACATCATTCAACATACCATTTAAAGGTAATCTTATACATCATTCAACATACCATTTAAGGGTAATTTAATACGACATTCAACATACCATTTAAAGGTAAGCCAATACGTCATTTAACATACCATTTAAAGGTTATTTCATACGTCATTCAACATACCATTTAAAGTCAATGTAATCCGTCATTCAACGTGTCAGTCACTGGATCATTCAAAAAGCTTTGCAACACGTCATTTACGATGTCATACAACTTGTCATTTAGCATGAAATTTAACGTATCATTCAGCTTAGCATTCAACCGGCTACTGAACGTCTTACGTGTCTTTCAACTGGTCAAGTCGTTGGGAATTTAAATATTTATGTCATTAAACATATCATTCAGTAAGTCACACAAAACCTCTTTCAACAAGTTACTTCACATGCTTTTCATCCTGCTACTCAATACGTTATCATTATCATATAAATATTTGTTCTGTATTTACGATAAGAACAGTAGATCTTGAATGTTATGGAAAGACAAAGAACACTAAACCATAATTTACAAAGTCAAAAAAACAACAAAAAAAAAAAAAACAACATAAAAACGCACACAACTTAATAAAAATACTCCAAAAGACATAAAGTTTAAAGCATATTTCTTATCAAATACGCTTGGATCATGGAACGGGTTGCCTGAATCAGCTAGGAAAACCAATGACTAAGTACATTTGACTGACACATTGATACGTATAGGACGTAATTATCTTCATCTTTTAAGTAACATCTGTAACTTATAAGATAAGATCATGCCTACTAAATTTCTTCTGTTCTTAGTAAATCGATCTACAGATATAACTAGAAAGTCTTGATATTTTTTTTTTAATGAATTCAGCCTTACATGAAAAAAACACAATTTCTTGATTTTAAAAGATTTTTAATTATGAAGTCATCGTTTATACTCCCTTGAGTCATGGTGTTAAAGAACTACTTGTTTAAGGTCTTAAAGACATTCATAATGAGATCATTGAAGAAGAAAGCTTGCAGTCCACTTCAGGTCCGCAGGCCGCATGTTAGGAAGCACTGTACTAATGAGCTGTAGATCTAGACGTGCTCAGGGCATCACTTTATTTGACATCACAGGATAAAGTCTTAGCCCCAATATTTACACAACGTGAAACCGGAAGTTACGTACACCAGACGTTACGAGTGGCGGGGGTAAGTGGGAAGTTTAAAAACAAAGAGTGATCATCACATCCGGGAGGCCATGTTGTTGCACTTTTACGCTTGAAATAAATACCTTATAAATACATCTGGTAGTGTTGTATACGTTTCGGACTACCGCCACGACGATCCCGAGTTCAAACCCTGACCACTTCCATCCCCTGGCGTTCTGCAGAAGGTTTGGAAGATGACGTAATTATTTTCAGTGCTAAAAGAACGTGTGAAACTTATAAAGCAAACAATGTTCTTGAACTTTGTGTGAAATTCGAGTTTTAGAGAAAAATTAAGCTACGGAACAAATAGATGCTTTTTTCAAAATATGACTTCAGTGTGAAACCTTAACTAGGCAGACTTAAAACAAAACAAAAAAACATTTAAAATCCCTAAAGAAAGCATACATGTCTACGGTAATACGTGATAAGGTTGCCAACAGCAGCCCAAAAAAATTTTTTTGATTCACATTTCTTCTCGAATTCCCCGTATGCTGTTATTCGAGATAAAAATAAGTCCTAAAGGGAGCTAACATGTAGAATACGTCTCGCACAGAAAAGAGAATTCAGATTTTTCCATAAGTATTTTGAAATTGCAGAGTATAAAAAGTTGTTAAAGTGAAAATTTGGGGGCCAGTTGTTGATTGTGTTTCTTTTCAATACTTTATATCTGGGAGTTTGTTATAAAAACTGATTCTATTGTGTCGTTTTACAAAAAGTCTTTTTTTTTAAAATACAAGTACTGTGTGTGTCACTTTATTTTACAATTGTAGTTGGTGATATTAAAATATTCAATTTTTGTAAAGCGTATTTGTGTTAATTTAATACCACCTAAGAAAACTAATGTGATAGGACTATTGGGTCTGCCACGCATCCGCACGGTTCCCTTAAAGAGTTCCGCGGGTCATATCCGGCTAGTATATATATATATATATATATATATATATATATATATATATATATATATATATATATATATATATATATATGTATGTATATATGTATATATATTTTACAATTCTAGTTTGTGATATTAAAATATTCAATTTTTGTAAAGCGTATTTGTGTTAATTTAATACCACCTAAGAAAACTAATGTGATAGGACTATTAGGTCTGCCGTGCACTCACACGGTACCCTTAAAGAGTTCCGCGGGTCATATCCGGCTAGTATATATATATATTTGGTTGTTACTAGTTAATTAACTTTATAACTTATTAAAAGTCTAGATTTATTATCACAGCTGACAATGACAGACAAAAAAACGTCAAAATACATTAAAGTTTCCAGACTCCAATCAACTATTCTTCATGCCAAGTAAGAACTAACCTTATTACTGAGGTCTGTATAAATAATTGCGCTATTTCCTACTTTGACCGGGCATCGTATAGACTGTGCTCAGCAATTTCATACATTTGTTTTTTTAAGTTTCAAAATGTTTCCAACAGATAAACAATGTCTAAGATCTAAGTTGTTCTGACATGTATGAAAAAAAAATACGTTTAAGATTCTTCTTGTGAATCAGCAGTTTAAAAATTCCTTTCAGGAAAAAAAAAAGCAAGAACTCTAGTTTTAAGATATTCTTTTTCTTTGAACCAAAGTAACTTAAGTTTGTGTAAAATAGTCTGCGATATAGACGAATCAATCAATGAAACACCACGGTGGCTAAGCATGCTCAACATCAAGTCCACTTACCGGTCAGTTCAGATGGTAATCCGTGACGTGTGACCCAGACATCTGGAGTCGCACTGACTGTAGCAAAAAAAAAAGTCTTTGGAGCGGGTTCTGCTACATAACTAAACGGCGTGCAAGCAAAACCTCAATATGATTTAATAGTAGGTATCTAAACATCCGAGTCTGAACTTAGAAAAAGGGAAGTGTTGTAGTACGGCAGTATAATGACTCAAACAAAAGTAGGATAAACGAACTGTGGTGCATGTATACTGAAATAAACGTGTGGTCTGGTGTATGTGTCATATGCATGGCTTTATACAGTCAACAGGGTTAATGCGTCAGCTTCAGCGTCGCACCTCAATCTTAGAGTGAATAAGGTCCAGTGTTCTATTAAAAGCAACATAGATCTATTCTATATGTGAGTGCTCCGTTCACGGACACACAACATTCACACATGTTACATGAAGAGTATCTCTTACACTGACACACTCCCTCGCAAACACAACACACACTCTCATTCTCTCTCACACACACATGCACGCACAGTTCACAGCGCCCCGTACGCGCTACTAATCATAGTACTCCCAAGTTTTACGCCTGCTCGAATGAATGAATGAATCACGCGGAAGGATCTGTCGTCTGCAAACAATTTTTACTTAGATCTACTTTCACTGGAACTGACGTCTGCACGTGTACACAACAAACACACACAAAGAACAAAATAAACCCAGCCTTTCAATTCAATGATAACTTTCGAGCTTTCTTCAATCCAACGTTAAACATGCAGAAATCTATTTTAGCTCGACAGAGTTATCGTTCTGTAATCTATATTTAGATAACATCATTTCATTTAGCATGTCGCCTTGTCGCGTGCATATAGCTGTCATGTAGATCTAACATTTCAATACAACAAAGACGAAGATAGAATAATAATTGGAAGAACTTTTACTTACGTTCAGAAATCTAGTCAGCTCTACCTCTTTATAATCCCAAGTCTGGAATCCCTTAGAAATATAAGTCCCTTTCTGTCAATCAGCGAACTCCAACTGTCGAATGTTAGGTCAAAATCACAACAAACGCTCACGTCTGCTGATAGCAGGAGTGAACAAGTTGCAGGCGGTGCAGACGAATTTTTTAATTAGGCTTTCATTTTTTTTTTAAAACCATCCTCTCCAAAGGAAAAAAAAATATTCTGGACAGTTATGCTAAACCCCTGCTCGCGAACAAAATCCTTTCTAGCAGACGAACGCATTCGTAAACGCACACACGGCCTTGTACTCCCTTCTTGAACGCTCACAGTTAATGTAAAAAAAAAAAAAAATCGAACGCGGAAGAAAGAAAGCAAAATTGAAAGCTTCCACCCCTCACTAAATCCTAAATGCCCGGGGATTCCCTATAAACTATTGGCTGCAATATTGATCGGGCCGGTTCATAATGGCAGCGTGGGGGTTCCTAGGTCGGGCAAGCGAAGCGTATTATCGACCGTGAGTTGGGCGCGCGCACAAAGACGGGCAGATTTTTCCCCCCCAGCAGAACCCTACCACAGCAGATTGTAAATGTGTTCCGCCTTAGGAATAGAAAAAAAAATGGGGAAATTCGTTTTGTCACAGTTGTGTGGGGCAAAGTTGTGTGGGGTAAAGTTGTGTGGGGTAAAGGAAAAAAAAAAGATAAATAAGTGCATTAGCAGACAGGAAACTGAATTTCAACCATTTTCCTTAAAAATAAAAGGATTCATTTCTCTATAAACTAAATGTGCGCGCCATATGTTGGGTTTTATTTACTATTCTATCAAACCATATATGCATAGGCATATATCCATTTGACCAGACTGAACCAATGATTAAATAGCATTGAGCTGTCTTAAATCTATACATTATCTCCTAGAACCTACATCATAATTCATCCCCTATAATCTATGAGTCGGATAATTAATTTATAAGATACATAGAGTATCAATATTTAAACAAATAGTATGAAAGTGCTATACAAATAATAATAATAATAAAAGGTAATACTTATTTTAAAAAAAATAAACAAATAGACAAGTCAGCATATAATTAAATAAAATCGAATTTACGGGCTGGTCCAGTTCAACGTAATATTTATTAGAATTAGCTGACCTATAGAATGTATTGGGGAGCGTTTAACTTTATATCTGTAGGCCTATATTGTTATAATAATAATAATAATAATAATAAGGCTTGTCTTCGAGTCCGAAGATTAGTGAGGAGTGAAGTATTTCCCGTGGCTGCACAGCCCCAGCTGTGACCTACATATTGTGCCACTTCAGGGCAAGCATAACCATTGTCCGCAGGTGGTCTATTTAGATTTCTTTTTCGCTGTCTGCGTTTGTCCTCGGCAGCGGATTTTTTTTCGGTCTCAAATGTGTATTCCGAGGCCTTCGTGAGTGACCTCCAGCTGTCTCGTTCTGAGGCCGCATGCAACCAGGTGCTCTCTTCTATGTAAGCCAAGGAAAGTTGACGCCTAAGCTGGTCTTTGAAGCGTTTCCGTGGGGCGACTGTTACGTCGACCACCTTTTAGCTCACCAAAAAAGACTGCCTTTGGCATACGTTCGTCTCCCATTCGGGATACTTGCCCTACCCAGCGTAACTGCCGGACCATAAGAAGTCCCTCTATACGAACAGTGATGTCCTTGCTGACGCCGGTATGGACAGTATTGTTATAAGTAAGAACAAAAATAGGAGGGGGTCCATGGTCAAATAAATAATTTATAGCCTGGAAATAAATAACCGGGTGTAGCCGGTGGGTAATGCTAGTAAATAAATAAATACACATTTCGGGGGCAAATCTTTATACAAAAAAATGACGCACATAGACACACACACAAACAATAAATATTCACATGCGGAATTCCCCGTGGCTACGCATCCCCAGCTGTGACCTACATATTTTGCCACTGACAAGAAAAGCATAACCATTGTCCGCCGATGGTCAATTAAGATTTTCTAATACAAAATCACTTTATAAAATACTCAAAAAGATTTCTTTGTCTATAGGCTAGGACAAACTCACAAAAGTTCTTTATCTTACCAAGTGCTGTTAATGTATGTAGTGGGTTGCCTGAATCAGCCAGAAAAAAACAACAATGACTTAGAAGAGTTTAACTATCTAATTAATATGCACGGCTAAATTCACTCGCGTGAATACGTGTAGTACATAATTATCTTACCTTTAATTTATAAGACATCTCAATGTTCGAATTAAATAACACATTTTCTCCAGTTTGCGAATAGTCTCACCAAATCAAATGGATGGCTTCCTGGTCGCGTAGTGTGCGCTCCTGGCTATAGTCAGGATAAACCCGAGTTTGAACCCTTCTCGTCCCTACTCCCCATCGTCATGCTAGACGTTTGTACAGGGAGGAAATAATCTACATCTCAGAAGAAACGTCCGAAACTAATAAGACAAGGCGAACACATTATTTATCTTGTCTGAGATTTGAGAGAAAATTTTTTTTTTACTCTATCCGTTGAAGAACCCTATAACAGAGAATTTTTTTAGCATCAAAAAATGAATGTGTACAGTCTGTCTGGTTTCCATAAAAAATGTCTTAGGTTTAAAATATTTAAAAAAAAAAAAGGGAGGGGGATTTAATATTTCAAAAAGACACTTCGGTGAGAAAGGCGCAAGGCTGTTTATTTACAAAAGCATTAAAATACTTCGCCTGTTTGATTCGGAGTTGGCTTCTGCCACTGTCCGTGGACTCGCTTTGAACTGTGACCTCTGACCCGGTCGGAACGTTGCCTTGTCTTGATAGTGTGTGTATGCTAATTTTGTGAACGTCAGTAATCACGTGATCAATGCTTGGCAGACTTGAGGACAGTTATCTCGACATTGTGGGGTTTTACACATTTCATTATTCCTTTATTTCTTGCCTCCCGCAGCTAAATATTTTAACTGTAATTGTGCTATCTTTTAGTCCGTCTGTGAGCTAGGAATGGCTGTCTGGTTGTGTGGTATGCGCTCTGGACTGTCGAGAGCACCGGGTTCAAACCCTTTCCACCACATTTCACGCCGTCCTGCGTGAGGTTCTAGCAAGGATGTACTTATCTTAAAATCGGATGGACATTCCGAAACATGTTTAAAAACAAAACAAGGTTACAAAGACAGTTTGTGTGGAAACACAAACTCAAAATCAGCCCCCCGAAGTGGTCCACCAAGGCAGGTAAAAAGGCAAGTTTCAATATTTTCAGAAATAATATCAGAATGAAATTACAACAAAGGCAAATGACAGAGAAGAATGGAGAAAGAAGGTTGACAGGTGTTGTGTGGTGCCCCAACGGTCAGGCAGACCAAGGGATAGGTGAAAGTGAAAATAGATGTGAACCCGGCGTAACGGATGTCATATAAGGATTATCTAATTGTTTTGTAAATATTCAATTAAACAAAGGCCTCAGAATTTAAAAACAACTTATTCTTTAGTTAAGTGTTCCATGCCACTTATGTCAAACTGCAGTTTACGCGACAATATGAAAAACTACTTATTAATTGCTATTTTAAATTATGTTCCACTTATATATATATATATATTAAATAGATGTTTCCTCTTTAAAAAAAAACAACATTTTTTTATGTAGCAATTAGTATGACAAAACTTTTACAATTGTAAAAAAAAAATATTTCACAAAAATCTAAAACCGATTGCATAAATATGTTATAATATATGGTAAATAGCTAGTGGACGTTGCATCAGAACTTTGAATTGTCTAAAACATCATGACGTCGGATTCTCAAAATCTTTTCTAGTTTACGATATCTTAACGGGACGGACGAACGAACAGACAAACCACACAAAACAAATAGCGTCTATTCTCCTTTCGGGGGTGCCAAAAATATATTGAAATACTGAAAATCCGATTTTAACATCGCGTTAATCAAGCCCGAAATGGTAACTAGATATTATCAATCGAAAGCATGCCCTTTTTTAAAAAATGCATATGCATTTCAACCAATATTGATACATTTTTTAAAATTCTTTAAATGAGAGGTGGTAAGAAAGGACCATCATTCATAATGCCTATAAAGAGAACGTCCCTATGTCATCGTAACTCTTGGTGTGTGTAGTTCATTTTGTCGGAGAACATGTCCCGCAAACCTCATGCGACGCTCTGTCACAACCTCACCAAGTGTTCGACTCCCAGCTCAGCATAGGATTTCCTTGTTTGAGATCCGGTCCTTGTAACTAGCTCGTGAGATCCTTCTTAGCCATCTTTGTTGAGCCACATTTAGTCTTGTCTCAATTTTGGCAGACGACTTCCATGTCTCGCATCCATATGTTGCTGTTAGGATGACGATTGTGTCAAGTTGGCGCATTTTTTGTCTCAAGTCCAATAGCTTGACTTGTCTAAATACAATAAAAAGACATTAGCTGAAAAATCATAAACTGTCATTGAACTAATACCATATACGGTATTTTCGCGCATATACCCCCGCACACGCGTATACCCCGCACAAATGGCAAAATAAGTATATAAAAATAATAATAATCGTACAACCCGCACCCTTATATACCCCGCATGTGCGAAGTTATCCGTAAACTTGTCACTTGTCACAATTGATTACTGGCAAATTAAAATTTCACTACTGCATAGGTACTATTTGTTTTTGTAGAGGTTTAAAATGAGATCATAAAGCTATCGAATGTAAATTTTACAACCTCAAAGTTAACTATAGGAAGTATAAAGAGCCACATGCATGTCCTTAGTTTTTGTTAGGCTATGTTTATGAGTTTTTAAATTTTAATACATTTTGTAAACTCGCACATTACCATTCGTCCGTAAAAAGACGTGCATAACCCGCGTGTTATATGCGCGAACAATATGGTGGCCGCTTTAACAAGGTGTCATAGTGTTAAGGCTTCCGCTCGGTGTTAATTCTATGAAATATAACTAGTGTAGATCTACGTCTGACTGGAAGTAACACTGAACTCAAACTACTTCAGTAATACCGGCGAAAGGCCGAAACAATCAAATATGTAGTCGACGCTGATGTTGGTCTACAAATATATTTATAATCAAGAAGGGAATCGTCCGATGTCAGCTATGTCCGTAAATCCGTATATCTATTGTACTGCTCTACAATAAGCGTCTTCTTGTTAGCGTCACTTAGAGCGTTCTTGTTTTTTAAACCCACTTTATTTCATCGTTGCTAAGTAAAACTTTACCCTATTCCCGAAACAAATAACTAATTCCTAATCATGTCATAACAATAGTAATTCTTGAAAGTGTAACCAACTATGATTGTTTATAGTCATTGTTGGGCTAAAATTAGAGTCTTACTCTACCTCGGGTGTTCAAATGTTGACCATGACTAGCACGAGATGACGACAGCCTGGTCAACAGATCCACGCGAATGTGTATAGGGGTATAGGAGGTGTGTGGTTAACTACTTTTGATTTGGATTGATGTAGTGATACACATTGATTATATTGTACATTAGTTCAATAAATTGTTTATTACCGATAGGAATGAGCTGTGTCTCCTTGGAGTCTGCTGGTGCTCCATTGTTCAAAAGACTTTAAAAAAAAGGGCTCAACAGCAATCAAACCCCCTAGGCCCTAGACAACCACCCAAGGCAAAATCTATATAGAGGCGGTTTGTGATGGAAAGATTAATTTAATCACAAACAACCAAACCGAAACATTCTCACATGCTAGTTTGAAGAACAAAAAGGAAAGAGATTGAGTGTACTCCCATGCATCAAAGGGAAGTAACCGAGTTTTCTCTTGCAATACGGAGTTACTCAACTTGCCTTTTTATCATTTGCTGAACAAGAAGTGTGGTTACGTAAGAGGACCTTTCATTCACGCGAACCATATGACATCTTGTAGGCTTCTTTTGTCATATTCTTTGTTCTTTTTTTTTTTTTTTTGGTCCTAGATCTAAATTCAGACCAGATTCGCAAGTAGCGCCCATAAATCCTGCCTTGTGTATGTTTCACAAGTTGTTATTTGTTCTAGATCAGGGGTTCTCAACCTGTGGATCACGACCCCCCTTGGGGGTCGATTGATGATTTGCCAGAGGTCGCCAAAGACCATTGAAAAAATGGATTGTTATTGTCTATTCTTCAATTGCTGTGTGTGTGTGCGGGGAAGGGGGGGGGGCGTCGCTAAGTGGGGGATTGTAAAAAGGGGTCGCCGAGCATAAAAGGTTGAGAACCGCTGTTCTAGATACACGTTTTTGATCGCAAGATTTAGGCCAGAGCAGGTTTCAGGTTGGGTTTTGTATTGGGTGAAGAAGATTTATCTATTTTGTTAGAATGAGAGCTAATCTGACGCTTACGCTAAGTGTTTAGGTTTAGGACTAGAGTTAAGTTTACGATTTCATGTCTTCATAAACCGTCTTAATTATTTTGTATATAAATAAATACGAGATTTTAAAGATTTTAAAAATAATGTTGTTATTTATTACATTAGTGTGTCAGTTCCCGACAACAGCCTACGCCAAGCATTGATATATGGGCACGGTAGTAGAGTTTAAAGAATTTGTTCTATTTTATTTTTAAAGGTATCTAAGTAAGTAAGAGGTGGCTGATAATTTTTTTTTTATAAGTATGTTTCACAAATATAGCTTTGATAGGATGGCAAAATATAATAATACTAAGCAAGAATATTAAATTAAAATAAATTTTTATTTCGAAAATAATGTATTTTCTATGTGTGTGTGTGTTTTTTTTAAATAAAGCAACTCACTATGTGTCTGGTAAAAAGTTTGTACATGTTATCTCTCACATCCATTCTCACACCCATTCTCGGATCAAATTAAGACTTCGCATAATTTTTCATGGACATGAATCAATAAAAACAAGATTACAAAGAGAGTTTGTGTTATCACACAAACTCAGAGGCGGCCCCCGTCGGAGTCGGATCCCTGTCGGATCCGCATATTAGCAAGGAATATTTAAGACGTGATTTACTTTTGATGGTCAAAAGTAAAACTGTTTCAAAGAGGCACAAAACCCCAGTACAAAGCCCTCAGCTCCCCTGGATGACAAAAAGTGGTCATCATCGAACCACATGGTCAGTTTGACCACTCATTGATTAGTAATTCCGTTGTCAGATGTTATCCTCTATAATTCACAATATTACTCCAATGGTTCATCTGGTATTGAAAACATGAATTCTTAAAATGTGAAAAAAAAATGTGTTGTTTTTTTTCACTAATTTTAAGCATTTGACAAAGCATGTCGCGAGACGGATTAAACTATTCCGGTGGCCAGAGTTGGCCCGCGGACCGTAGTTTGCCCGTCACTGAACTATGGGCGTACCTGGTTAGGGCTACACGCGGGCACGTTACTCTGCCTCATCGTGGCGCCCGCGTGGAAACGACCATTAGAGGAAGTGGTTAGGCTAAATGGGTAGCAACACAGGACTCCCGTGGGGATGCCCACGGGTAGACGAGAGTCCACTCATTGCACGGGCGGGTTTGAAAAAAGTCCCCACAAACACATCCCACATCCATGCGCTGTTCCTCAAAGGGACCGTTACATTAATGGCGGGTCCCGCACAGCTAGCTTGGTACAATGAAGGAAAATGTCGGAGGCTCCCGGTGTCCCCTTGGCCTTCGGCCATGTTCAGCCAAGCATGCGTCGGGGGCCAAAGGCATTGGAAACAGCAATGTTTTATATAGGCATTGACTCGGGTCTCTCTCAAACAGAACTGTGTTCTCACAGGTTGTTTTTTTTTACTGTTTGGCGTCCAAACAGGTTTTTTTTCAAACTTCGGCTCAGCCCTTGGACATCAACAAGGTTAGGGCTACACGGCAAATAATGATGTCAGCTTATCAGATCACAATTAAACATACAAACTAGCTTACAGCCCAAAATGCCATTTGTTATTTTTAATTTAATTTCTTCCAATTGAGAACAATTTTACCACAATGAATGTTTCATACAATTCTATACAACATTTATAATTGCAACATTAATCAAGTGGATACTAAACGATACATTAGATACAACTGGTTTTGATAATACGAATAACAAATTGTAATGCATACAAATGAAAAGCTGATATAAATCTTAAAACAAATCATTGACTTCAATTTGCTACATTTTTGTTATAAACCGGCACAATATACCACACATGCAAGAAATAACAGTTAACCTACTGTGCTTTAGTTATTGACACTGTTAAGAGACTATAACATTTTGTTTAGGACGGTTAAAAAAGAATACTAGCATATACTTTTGAGAAACTAATAAGGATAAAATCTAGCTTCGTGCGTTGCGGGAGTCTATGATGAAAAGTAGTTAGCTTCAATTAGAGATTACTAGAAGTCACTAGAGAATCAGTTACTGATGTCCCATTATAATGTTGAGTCAGATAGATAAATAGATGAGATAAAATAGAGAGACAGAGATACTGAGAGAGAGAGACAGAGAGACAAAGAAAAGGAGAGAGAGGAAGACAGAAAAAAGGTTAATCCCATCATAATGTTGAAATAGAGAAGAAGAGACACACCGAGAGAGAGAGAGAGAAAGAGAAAGAGAGAGAGACGGATAGAGAAAAAGACAGAGACTAAGAGACGGAGAGAGAGAATGATAGAGAGACAAAGACAGAGTGATAGAGACAGAAAGAGAAAGAGAGAGAAAAGAAAGATGGACATGAAAAGAATAGACGAATGGACATCCTAATAATTAATGTCACACATTCTCTTCGGCCTCACGGCGTTGTTTTATTTCTTGCTTATCATTCTAAAATCTCTTTAGAAAGGATTGAACTTTGACCTAAAGTTTTTCAAGCCTTACTACAATGTGTATCACATCTAGTGTATCACATCTAGTGTATCACATCCCTAGAAGACTAGTCACACAAGATTCAAACCCAATTCTTTGACTAACAATCAATGCTGCCCACTGAACCTAAAAATACACTTACACCCCAAAGTCTTCCAAAACTGACGTCTCATGTCTTATAGACTTGCATCCGAAGTCTTCCAAGACTAAGGTGCCATGTCTTACAGACTTACGTCCTAGGACTTGCAAGATTTACATCCCAAGTTTTCTAAGACTAACGTCCCATGCCTTAGATAATTACTTCCTAGGTCTCGAGAGACTTACATCCCAAGTTTTCCAAGAGTTAAGACCCTGGTCTTCCAAGCCTTACCTTGCATGTCTTGCAACCTAGCTTTCAATGCATCTTTTTAAAATTTTATTTCTTATTTTGACAGTATTTATATACTTATATAATTTATTTATACTTATACGTATATAATATATACTTATATAATATATATATTTAAAACATTTTATTGCAGACAATCTTATAAACGTGGTTACGTTTGACTTTACAAATAAAGCTCGATGCTTTAGTTTAAATTAAGGTCATCATTGACAGATCATTGACAGATCATTGACAGATCTCTAGCGCTTCCATGTTGATAAGCTACTGAAGCTGTGATCAGTACAGCATTCAATCATTGCTTCGTTTTCTTTGTCCCGTTGATGTCTTCCGATTTTTTAAGAAATTTCGCAGAATCTCATTTAAAACACGTACTGTTGAACTTTGACCTCCACATGAGGTCACTGCAAGGAACTTAGTGCTTCCCTTATTTTGCCAAGCATCCAACTTGAATTCCGCAGCTTTCACAGTGTCGAGCTTCTGGACTCCTTGGCAACGGTAAATATGTCATAGTTCTCCAGACTTAAATCAGAGGAGGAGTTTTTGGTGGGAGCGGGAGTAGACACTTCAGCAGGGCTGGGTTCTCCTTCCAGAACGGTCTCCTCGTTGCTACGCCCTGGCTGGATTTGTCCTTTGACCGCTCCGCTTTCAAGCCGTGTGACTGCTGTAACCAGCATGCTGTTCATGGTGTTGCTGTTGGTGGGTGTCAAATTGGCTGCGGCGTATATCTTGGGGAGGTACAGGAACACAACGGCCACAGTATGATTGACCAGGAGGGACAAGGACAGAAGCAATGTTTTGAGATACTGTGGAGAAAGAGAAAAGAAAGTCATTATTAATAATAATATTCAAAACAATAGTTTTTTTGTCCTAATTCATAATTATAGAAAAAAAATTTATATTGATCAAACAATGAGTTTCTAATGTTATAATTTGGTACATTACAGGTCGTGATACTCAATTCAAGGACGTCTTCTTAAAAGTAGTAGTGTCAGTGGCGTAGCTAGGCTGGGGGAAGGGGGTTGGAGAATTAAAAAATCCCCCCGGACCCCACTTAAATATAACGCAAAATGTAGGGGCCAACAAAGAGGTCAAGCCCCCACCCCGGTCTCCCAAATGATTGAAAATTCCTAGCTACGCTCCTGATTAGTGTCATGACACTTGATCCAGTGACGTCCACTTACAAGTAATAGTGTCATTACATTTAATTCATTTTCATGCATGGTTTGCTATGACATTGGGTCCGGCCCAGTTGACAGAACGTAGACCATAACTTGTCCACTTATTAAGTATAGAGTTTATTTCAGCTTTCCATTTCCAGAAGAAATAAAAAATTAGATTTATTAATATATCATTTTAACATAGTTGCTGAGATTACTTTCTGGTTAAAAAAAAAAAAAAAAAAGGGACTTATATTCAATATGAAATGAAAGGGGCATTATTCAAAACTAGTCGATGAAATATTAAATTACAACGGTTATCTTCCCATTTTTTTTTAATTTGCCCCTCACCATGTTGACCTAAATTTAGTATTCACAATTTATGCAAATATTTTGCTTTGTTTTACATTGTAAATACGAAATTGTTATATGTTTAAATGTGTCTAGAGTGGGCAATTCAATACTTGGATTATGAAACAGTCTCACTTGAACAACTTGGCTTGCTAAAGATCTAATGATGTCCTATGGGTATAGAAAACTCCACCTTTTTAATAAATATCCATCGTTAATTACAGAAATGGAAAAGTGGTTTGAGTGCTGGGACAAATCCCAAAAAGCCCGTGTAGTCTGGGAGCGCATGGTGGTGGAGGCTGTCCAGGCCTGAGCAAGCTATTATAGCACAGTGCAGGACAGGTCATTGCCCTGTTGGCTCATATTTCTCACGTCTATGGCCAAATTTCGATTCACGGTGCCGCCGCTGCGGGGAAGAAGAGGAAAACCGTGCCTCATATTCTGTTTGACTGCCCCAGACTTGCTGATCTCCGTCTCGACAGGTCTGGGAAACCAAAAATTCTCGACCTGTATGGTGACATGCATGCACTAGGCAAGACAGAAGGGTTTCTGTCCAGGGCTTTTGCAAGAGAGGATTTGAGCCTCTCAAGCCCTCACTCTAATGGAGTTTGATGACGATGATGATGATCGTTAATTAAATTCCTACAATGTTTACACTCTTCCAGTGGTATGTAAAAGCTATAGATTAGGGCCCACGCTTCCTCGGGGGCGCTAAAAAAAATTATGAATTATGATAATTTTTAAGTTAAAGTTGTATTATTTCAACATCTATATACTTTTTAATTGTATCACTTTAAGCCACAAAGGATCCGAGAAGCACATATGGTTCTTTTATTAAAAAGCACAGTAGGGCCTTAACAAGTCCTAATTCACTCCTTGTTCCCCCCCCCCTCTCACTTTTTATCTAATACGGCACAGGACGAAGTCCTCCATTACAATTACTGCCGATCTTTAAGTGTCAGAGTCAACACTAGCCTTACAGTGTTACTTTACCGTGTGCCCTTGAAGCGAGGCCATTCGTCATGGAAGGCATGGACACTCGCAACGTCACAACCTGTGGGCACTTTAGACCAATAGCGTGTGGCCAGGTCACAGGCCCATAAGACGTGGCAAAGAGCTATTGGTCTCCACAGCCCACAGGTTGCGGAGTCGCAGGTTAGTGGTGAGGCCTTCTATAACTAATGGCCTCGCTTGAAGTCAAAATATCAAATATTACTTTTTAGCGAATTTTCTTGTATATTGAGGCTAAAAAAACAGGTAAATTGGCTTAAAGGCTTTCTGCAAAATGTATGAATCCAATAATCATTTTTGCCTTGCAATTATTTGTCAAACAATAAAAAAAATCTTAAAGAAAGCGAAGCTCCATTTTCTGGATATTTCAGATTATTAATAAATAAGTAGGGCGCATAGGCTTGTTTGTTGGCCGCTTATGTGCTCTTCTATCTGGTTAGAATCGTATTGTGTTTATTCATTACTGCATAACATTTTTTTTATTATTTAATATTTGTCGTTTTATATATTTAACAAAAACTAAATATTCTGGTAAAATGAAAATAAACCTTGAACAAAATTCATTTCTTAACGTAGATTTAAAAAACAAACACTTTTATTTATATTTAGTTTATATTTATTGTAGGGCTTTTCCAGGTTGTTATATGCTATTATAGTTCGTCCATCGTGGATTGATGGTGATCACTTTTGGTATCCGGGGGATCTGGTGGTTTTGCATTGAGGTTTTGTGCCTCCTCGTGTGGCTGGTGAGACCTATGTGAGCCCGGAATGTTCGGCTGCACACTGGGCAGGTTAATCCAGCTGAAGTTAGTGTCAAGGCCTTGCTTTTTTTTTTCTCTGACGCTTTTCTTCTGTCATACTGTTCTCTGCAATTCGTGCGCCAGTTTTCACAGCGCGACGCCATGATGCTCTGTCATGTGCTTCTGTCTTCCAGGTAGCTGGGTCAATGCTGAAGGCTTTCAGAGAAACTTTGACGGTGTCCCTGAAGCGTTTTCTTTGTCCACCTTGTGAGCGCATCCCTTTGTTTAATTACATTAATTATTATATATGTTATATGATATACTATTATATAGTTATACTATTGATTGTATGTATGATTTGTTTGTCAAAAAGTATCAATTTATTTTCATTACATCTTAATGGCAATGCCTTCGATTCCGAAGATTAAGGATGAGTGCAGTGTTTCACATAGCTACGAAACCCCAGTAGCGACTTGCATATTGTTCCACATCTGATGCAGACAAAGCCGTTGTCCGCCATGGGACTATTGAAGTTTTCGTTACGTCTTCTGCGCATGTCTTCTACAAGGGCGTTTCTTTGGGCCTGAAATGGTTGTCCCGCGGTTGTCGAAAAAAGCTCTCCTACTGTCTCTTTCTGATCCAGTCCCAGCTAGGTATTTTTAAAGTGGAATGTGGATTGCACAGACCAAAGCTACTTTTCATGCCAAATGTTGACCACAGTGGCTCAGTAATATGAAACAGACGATGGAATGTGGATTGCACGGACCAAAGCTACTTTTCATGCCAAATGTTGACCACAGTGGCTCAGTAATATGAAACAGACGATGGAATGTGGATTGCACAGACCAAAGCTAATTTTCATGCCAAATGTTTACCACAGTGGCTCAGTCATATGAAACAGACGATGGAATGTGGATTGCACAGACCAAAGCTAATTTTCATGCCAAATGTTTACCACAGTGGCTCAGTAATATGAAACAGACGATGGAATGTGGATTGCACAGACCAAAGCTAATTTTCATGCCAAATGTTGACCACAGTGGATCAGTAATATGAAACAGACGATGGAATGTGAATTGCACAGACCAAAGCTAATTTTCATGCCAAATGTTTACCACAGTGGCTCAGTAATATGAAACAGACGATGGAATGTGGATTGCACAGACCAAAGCTACTTTTCATGCCAAATGTTGACCACAGTGGCTCAGTCATATGAAACAGACGATGGAATGTGGATTGCACAGACCAAAGCTAATTTTCATGCCAAATGTTTACCACAGTGGCTCAGTAATATGAAACAGACGATGGAATGTGGATTGCACAGACCAAAGCTAATTTTCATGCCAAATGTTGACCACAGTGGATCAGTAATATGAAACAGACGATGGAATGTGAATTGCACAGACCAAAGCTAATTTTCATGCCAAATGTTTACCACAGTGGCTCAGTAATATGAAACAGACGATGGAATGTGGATTGCACAGACCAAAGCTAATTTTCATGCCAAATGTTGACCACAGTGGATCAGTAATATGAAACAGACGATGGAATGTGGATTGCACAGACCAAAGCTAATTTTCATGCCAAATGTTGACCACAGTGGCTCAGTAATATGAAACAGACGATGGAATGTGGATTGCACAGACCAAAGCTAATTTTCATGCCAAATGTTGACCACAGTGGATCAGTAATATGAAACAGACTATGGAATGTGGATTGCACAGACCAAAGCTAATTTTCATGCCAAATGTTGACCACAGTGGCTCAGTAATATGAAACAGACGATGGAATGTGGATTGCACAGACCAAAGCTAATTTTCATGCCAAATGTTGACCACAGTGGATCAGTAATATGAAACAGACGATGGAATGTGGATTGCACAGACCAAAGCTAATTTTCATGCCAAATGTTGACCACAGTGGATCAGTAATATGAAACAGACTATGGAATGTGGATTGCACAGACCAAAGCTAATTTTCATGCCAAATGTTGACCACAGTGGATCAGTAATATGAAACAGACGATGGAATGTGGATTGCACAGACCAAAGCTAATTTTCATGCCAAATGTTGACCACAGTGGATCAGTAATATGAAACAGACGATGGAATGTGGATTGCACAGACCAAAGCTAATTTTCATGCCAAATGTTGACCACAGTGGATCAGTAATATGAAACAGACTATGGAATGTGGATTGCACAGACCAAAGCTAATTTTCATGCCAAATGTTTACCACAGTGGCTCAGTAATATGAAACAGACGATGGAATGTGGATTGCACAGACCAAAGCTAATTTTCATGCCAAATGTTGACCACAGTGGATCAGTAATATGAAACAGACTATGGAATGTGGATTGCACAGACCAAAGCTAATTTTCATGCCAAATGTTGACCACAGTGGATCAGTAATATGAAACAGACGATGGAATGTGGATTGCACAGACCAAAGCTAATTTTCATGCCAAATGTTGACCACAGTGGCTCAGTAATATGAAACAGACTATGGAATGTGGATTGCACAGACCAAAGCTAATTTTCATGCCAAATGTTGACCACAGTGGCTCAGTAATATGAAACAGACGATGGAATGTGGATTGCACAGACCAAAGCTAATTTTCATGCCAAATGTTGACCACAGTGGCTCAGTAATATGAAACAGACGATGGAATGTGGATTGCACAGACCAAAGCTAATTTTCATGCCAAATGTTGACCACAGTGGCTCAGTAATATGAAACAGACGATGGAATGTGGATTGCACAGACCAAAGCTAATTTTCATGCCAAATGTTGACCACAGTGGCTCAGTAATATGAAACAGACGATGGAATGTGGATTGCACAGACCAAAGCTAATTTTCATGCCAAATGTCGACCACAGTGGCTCAGTAATATGAAACAGACGATGGCTGTAGGCTTTATTTTGGAGTTTCCGTCTCCAAGGCTATGGAGTCCAGTCTGCCTCATTTAATTGTGACCTTAATTGTGACCTTAATTAATAACGACTTTTTTGAATAACAAATTGTACACATAATTTTTCACCTGCTCTAAGTGGTTCTTAAATTCGTTTGATTATCTACAAGTCAAGAAATACCTTTCCCCTTCCCTCCAGACCTTCGGGGAAAGGTGGTGTACTGCTAATCTGGTTCTATGCCAAGAAGGATGGCATGTGGCTAGCACAATGACCAAGAGCCTTTTAATTTGCCACATTATCTCCTGTTCATTCTTACATTAAACTTAAAACAATATTCTGCTCCCTGACCAACGTTCAGATCACCAAAAGAAGTGGAGTTTTTAGTAGGCGCAATGGAATTGTCATGCTATTGAAGTATCCTAGGTATCACCTACATAGACCGCATACAAAATGAGGAGATTAGAAACGGGATCATAAAAGCGATAGGGCCCCACGATGACCAGTGGACCACTGTAAAAAAAACAACAACTCTATGGCCATATCATAAGGTCCTCGGGGCTTGCAAAGACCTTCCTTCACGGAACAGTACCAGGAAAAGAAGCTGACAGAAAAAGCGATGGGAAGATAACAGCAAAGAATGGAGGTGCCTGTCATTAAAAAAGATTCTACTCAAGGCGAAAGACAGAGAGGAATGGAGAAAGACGGTCGACAGCTCATGTGTGACCCAACAGACTAAGGGATAGGTGAATGTGAAAATGAAGGAATGTGAATACACTTAGTACTTGAGACCCCCTGAGTAAGTCAACTAGTATCAACCCCCTCCCCTTTGCTGTAGTTATACTACAGTATTCTACTTGAGCCTACCTGTCTAGTTGCTGTGTAATAAGTAGGGACAAAAGCCAACCAGACAATAAGAGTCGTGTAGACACTGATGCTGATGAATCTCGACTCGTTGAAATTATCTGGCAACTTCCGGGTCTTGAACGCGAAAAAAGAGCAGAGGAAGACGAGAATCAGGTTGTAACCCAGAAATGACGTCAGTCCTGGTATTGTCCAGTCACAACTCAGCTCCACGAAATTTTCTGATAGAAACAAACAAACAAACAAAAAACTTAACAAGAAAACATGAAAATACTTTTAACAACAACAACAAAGCTTATACGAAGTGTAGTTGTATCAATTAGTTTGGATCAGCCATGTAATTAAGTTTGTAATAGATCTAGAAATTTAGACTAACAATAATAATAAATCTGTGCGATTAGAAATAATTTTACCAATTGTGTTTTGTTTAGCGCTATTTCATACTTTCAGCTTTCTCACTACGCTTTGATCCTCTCACTTGTCTGGACCAGTTGGGAGAAAGGGGGGGGGGGAGGGGAGAAAGAAAGGGGAGATCTGGGTGGATTATACCGTACCTGTAAAAGTTACGTCAATCGTACAATCTACTAAAAATGGTAACCCTCTAAGTCTTACATCTTTAAAAGCCTGTGACAAGAGCCGTGGCTGACAGCGATAGGCTAAATGTAATTTTCGGGGCCCCTGCCTGGCGCGGTGCCCAATTTGGAGCAATCAGTTAAATCGGTCTAAGGACATCGGGCAGATGAGTTGACTAAAAGCCAAGTTTATGTTAATTATTTGTCTTTTTCGATAGTTTGTAGTCACAAATGTCTGTCTGTTTGTTTGTCATGTTTTGGGCGTTCTTTTAGAAAGAAGATTATTACATCCTACTACGATCCTACTCTTACATCCTACTATGATCCTACTCTTACATCCTACTATGATCCTACTCGTACATCCTACTATGATCCTACTCGTACATCCTACTATGATCCTACTCGTACATCCTACTATGATCCTACTCTTACATCCTACTATGATCCTACTCGTACATCCTACTATGATCCTACTCGTACATCCTACTATGATCCTACTCGTACATCCTACTATGATCCTACTCTTACATCCTACTATGATCCTACTCGTACATCCTACTATGATCCTACTCGTACATCCTACTATGATCCTACTCGTACATCCTACTATGATCCTACTCTTACATCCTACTATGATCCTACTCTTACATCCTACTATGATCCTACTCTTACATCCTACTATGATCCTACTCTTACAGCCTACTATGATCCTACACGCCCAAACCCTCCCTCCGGCTGTGGACAACGGGGGTATTATGGAATGTGTGTGTTTCTATGGTGATGGTGGGAAGAGGTTAGCGATTGGTTGAGAATGATGCAACACAGGTGGCATTGTCGTCATTTGGCCTTACTTAGGGGAGACGACTCCAGAATGTAAGACTGGAAGGTTGTGTTGTTGTAGTGAGTTAGATTTCTTTAAATAATTTTATTAATTAAGTCTAGTACAGTTGTTTCATCTCATTTCAACTTGATTTTGTCTATATTATAAATAAAGTGTTATTTAGTAATGTTCACAAAAGGAAGATAATCAAGTTATTTGAAGCTTTACTAGTTAAGATACATTACACCTACAATAGTTTAATTGTCTACCAGCAGATTGGTGTTACATTAGTACACGGCAACAACAGGGGGGGAGGCTGGGTTTGAAATAGGGATCATTAAGATGACAGCTCAGAGCGCATACCAAAACGACTAGGCAGCCATTCTGTTAATAAAAAGTCCAGTGTATTACAAAGCTACGTAGACCCATCTGTGACCTACATATTGTGTCACATTTCACGTGGACAAGGCCATATAGGTTTGTAAGGTTATCACAATATGCGAAAAAGATTGGCCCACTTAATAACTGAGTGCTATTCTCTCCCCGCTGGCACAGATATACATGCTGGTAGGTCCAGTCATGACAATACAAATCATGACCCTTGCCTTTATTGTAGATCTAGATATTCTGTATGGCGATGTAATGGAAGGCAGGAGAGCCGCTGGTCGCCCACTTTTACGCTACACGGATGTATGCAAACGCGACACGAAGCTCTTCAAAATCGACACTGGCAGCTGGGAAGAGGTGGCACTGGATAGATCCACATGGAGAGAGAGCATAAAGGAAGGGTCACGGATTGCAGACGTCATACACAACAGAAGCAGAAAGAAGGGTGAAAATGCAACGGCGCCTGGTGATTACATATGCCCAACCTGCGATCGAAGCTGTGTATCAAGGATTGGCCTCTTTAGTCACACAAAAAGTTGCAAAGGGAAAAGATCGTCTCTCGAGATGTAAAATGCCACAGAGATATCTATGTAATATTCAGAGTGGCTTGTGTACATTTGTACTTTGTACAATTACCTGTCTTAACAACTTGAGTCAGGATGATGGACGGCTTGGCTATCAGCGTCACTGAAAGACACAGCAAAATCTGGGGATATAAGCAAGGCTTGTCAGGTGGTTAGCTTGCGAGTGAAGCTCAAATGGAAAGTTATAATAAGGTCCTTTATACACATTTAAGACATGCTGAAACATATATGCAAATATGTTGTGACCATACCTACAATGTATTTTGATAGGATAGAACAGAAAACTAAAACATAAGTTTTTTAGAGGCCATAGTAGCCTACCATATCCTATCTTATAGAATACAGACGTTACTTCAAAAAAAAAAAAAAGATGGTTACGTCCTACGAGTCATGCATCTAAGTAATGCATATTAACCAAGTCACTAGTTTTCCTGGCTGACTCAGGCAACCCATTCCATGTTCTAATAGAACTAGGGAAGAAGAAGCATTTGTACAAATTTGTCCTAGCATATGGAATGAGGAATGCGCATTCATCTTTGTGTCTTTCTGGGTATTTTATTAAATTTTGTTTTTGTATTTGAACATTATGGTTCAGTGTTTTATGTATAATTGCTACTTTACTTTTTAAGTCTTCGCTCCTGGAGGCTTTCTAAATTTAGTGATTTGACTAATGGTGTTACTCTAGTCAAATGTGAATATTCGTTTGTTATGTCTTTTAATGACATTCATAAATGTGTATACTCAGTAACATGAAGCCCAGGGACTTTGCTAGCAGGAATTCTGAAACTAATCATAATTTTCAGAAATGTAAAGGAATGATATTTTAAAAACACACTAAGGGATTATATTTGAAAGAAAAAGCTCTAAATCGTATCTCTCGCTTTTGTAAGTGGTATTTAGAAATTTCGATATTTTCTCATGTCATTAAGAACTTAAATTTTTCAACACTATATTCCTAGCATGGAAATGCACCAAATAAACTATTTTGCGCTCGGTTTGTCATTTCGGATATGTAAATGCACTTACCACATTAACACAATAAGCTAAATATTTTAGCTTTGTAAAATTTGATTAAAATTAGGCAGATGCCATAAAAAATATGCACATTGAATGAAAAATAAAATAAGGCAAATGTCTAATGAGATATGCACACTAATTTTAAAAAAATAATGATTCTAAACATATTTTTTTTTCAATTGGTTTTGGAAATGTGAGCGATTTGTCTGCATAATTTTGTGCCTGTTTATCTCGTTTCGAAAACGAGGCTGAGCCACACTATATATTTCTGCTGGGACACATACGAAAACTCATTTATGCTTACGTCACACTATTATAATAGTACCGCCATTGTTCACCCACCTGGACAGATGTAAGTATGGCCGTGAAGATGACCTGCGACTTGGGACTTATACACTTCATCCGTGTCGTAGACGTTTTTCCACCTTCAAATATCCGGTATATTCGAACAGCCTGTTTTAGATAGAGCAATAATACTATAAAAATAATAAGAATACTGAAGATAATTCGCAACCTCTTGACCAAACACCAGAGGTTAAACTATTCCCTGACCCGCACCCCACACAATTGAGAGGTGCTGTTGGTGGTAGAACAAGAGGAGCCAAAAGGATCAAATGGACGAGAGAAAGGAATATAGACATTATCAAATCGTTCCTCCGTATAAATAAATATGATGATAAATCCAAGATAACAATATACACCATTGTTATATTGACCGAGGGGAATAATAAAAACTGACTTCACAGACACCTTCAAGGTCCTTAACATTCCTAGGAAGATTCTCGTTGCTTGTCAGAGGGTGGTACTGCTGTAGACCTGCCACATCTCCAGAAAATTCCTCAGTGGACACTGATAAAGGGACTACAGTGAATTTTGTTTCTCTCTAACGAAGCTCAACCCTGGCAGTGCCAGAAGATGATTATTAGTTCATTTCTACCATACTAATCGACCAGATTTAATCTTTATTAGGACAACTCTGCAATGTTCATTGACATTCAATGAAATACTACAAACTATTTCACGAGATAGGAAAAACTGAACATGAATAGAAAACAAAATAGGAAAACCTAAGCTTAGAGCTGCTATAGAAATTGTCTAAAATAATAATTTTCCTTGTTGTTATATCAACCTAATCATTCCTAAGAAGACTCTCGTTACATGTCACAGGGCAGTACTGCTGAAAGATCTGCCATATCCCAACGGGGCTACAATAAATTTTGGTTCCTTTTAATGAAGCTCGACCCTGGCAGTGTCAGAGAATGGAAAGTCATTCATAATAATAAAAGTAATAATAATGGCAATACTTACTAGTAATCTAATTTACATTACGCTGTTAACAATTATAGTATTGGTGAACATAACCAACATAAACACGAGAGTTAAAATGACAAACTAATCTAAAAAAGGTTTTGAATATGTAGGTCTTAATTATCTTCATGAATGTAGGGAAGCATTATGTTTATTTAAGCTCAACATAGACTTCCAAACTTTTAATCCATGTTCCGAAAAAATTTGCTAGCCCACGGCACAAGAAGAGTTGAGTTAATGGAGCAGAAGAGTTTAGTTAATGGAGCTCATGGCTCTCTCTCTCTCTCTCTTTTGTTTTATTATAAATACATTATAGACAAAATGTTGCCAACTTTTCATCAATTCATGCACTCACAGTAGGCTAGTCACTAGTGCATAATAAGCAGAAGAGCTGTACCAGAATCGCGTCTTGTTTAGAACTTTCTTTGAAGCACTAAATACGCAGCAGCTTGGAGACTTTACCATCGGGCTTACCCGCCAACTCAACATTGCCGCAGTCAAGGCGAGGGATAACCAGATTTACAGTTGACTCTGTCAAATATGGTCGAATGTGACATTGTCTAAGCAACTGCAGAGAAAGACTGTTGAGTATTGTCATTTCGCGATGGAAACCAGCCTAAAACGTTCTGAGAACTAAATTAAAACCTAGATCTAGTTGTCCATGCCTGTTTTAACATGGCAAACCTAGATCTAGTTGTCCATGCCTGTTTTAACATGGCAAACCTAGATCTAGTTGTCCATGCCTGTTTTAACATGGCAAACCTAGATCTAGTTGTCCATGCCTCAGTTTTTAACAAAAAACCTAGATCTAGGTTCTATGTGTACGTTTAAAATTACAGTACCTTCACTAAAAGTGGTGCGTAGAGCCAAGTGAAACTCAAACAATACAAGAAGAACGAAGTGATACAGAGTATGTCAGAAGGCTTAAGATTCAGCACCGGCACGGTCATGTAACCTGTTGAATAGACAAATTATCTTAGTAGAAACAGAATGCCAAAATGTATTTTATAAGAAACAGTTTAAAAAGGAACTTTTTTTTAAATCTAAAAACGTTAACACTGACAGGCCCCTCCTCTCTTTGCCGTTATCTTCCCATCAATTTCTCTGTCTGCCTCTTCTTGATTTTCCTGGTACTGTTCCCTGTAGGAAGGTCTTTGCAAGCCCCGAGGGCCTTAAGATATGGCCATAGAGTTTTAGTTTCCGTTTTGCTGAATAGACAATTTATCTTAGTACAAACAGAAGACCAAAATATAGTTTATAAGAATAACAATGCTTTAATTTAGCACTTATGTCACAGGAGCAATACAAGTGTTAAAATTAATGTCCCGAGTAATTAATGTTCCGAGTAATTAATGTCCCGAGTAATTAATAAGCCAAGTAATTAATACGTTTTCTACACTTTTTTTTTGTGAAGTCAGACATTAATCCTCCATTTCAAATCGTTGTTTGGGTTGTGTCGAATGTTTATTATATCATAAATTAAATGTTTTGATTGGTAGGACATTTTTTTAAACCATCCAATAGAGTGAAAAGAGCAACGTTCGAGTCCTGTCTCTGACGCTCAGTTTCAACGCAAACTAGTTGTCGTCTTACTGTCAAAGCATTGCCTAAAACCGAAGATTAAGGATGAGTGCAGTGCTTCAGGTGAAGACACAAACCCAGCTGCGACCTATTCATTTGGTCACATCTAGTACAGCTCCGGGGGACTGTTTACATTTTCTTTGCCCCGTCCGCAACCATTCACCGGCAAGGCTTTTCTTGGGTCTCAGTTGTGTGCCCCGCGACTTACGTGAGAGTTATGTCATAGAGCTTTAAAAGTAGTACACATACTGCAAGTACTGCAGGTACCTCAAGTGCTACAAGTGCTACAAGTACTTCAGATACTTCAAGTACTACAAGTGCTATAAGTACTGCATGTACTTCAAGTACTACAAGTACTGCAGGTACCTCAAGTACTACAAGTACTACAAGTACTACAGTTACTTCAAGAACTACAAGTACTGCAGGTACCTCAAGTACTACAAGTGGTACAAGTACTACAGATACTTCAAGAACTACAAGTACTGCAGGTACCTCAAGTACTACAAGTGCTAAAAGTACTACAGATACTTCAAGCACTACATTACTGCAGGTACCTCAAGTACTACAAGTGCTGCAAATACTGCAGGTACTTCAAGTACTACAAGTACTGCAGGTACCTCAAGTACTACAAGTGCTATAAATACTACAGATACTACAAATACTGCAGGTACCTTAAGTACTACAAGTACTGCAGGTACCTCAAGTACTACAAGTACTACAAGTACTGCATGTACTTCAAGTACTACAAGTACTGCATGTACCTCAAGTACTACAAGTGCTACAGGTACTTCAAGTACTACAAGTACTGCATGTACTTCAAGTACTACAAGTACTGCATGTACCTCAAGTACTACAAGTGCTACAGGTACTTCAAGTATTACAGTTACTATTAGTATTATAGTTACTACTAGTACTTCATGTACTTTTAGATCTACAAGTACTACAGGTACTACAAATACTAAAATACTACAGGCACTATAAGTACTATAGTTACTACAAGTACTACATGTACCTAAGTATTAAATGGCACTACAGGTACTACCAGTACTAAATATTACTACTTACTACAGGTACTGCACAGGAACTATGATTTCTGAGTGTATAAAAAGAATGACCGCACTGACCTGTGAAAATGGCAACAAGTTGAAGATAACTGAGTTCCCTACTGGTCGCCTTGATGACTCGGGCATGTCTGTACTTGATGTAGGCGGTGGTCACAAGGGCGGCGCTGGTCAGTCCTACCATGGATACGATCACGCAGAGGACGACCATTGGCTCCTCAAAGTCTGGGTAGTCCGGGCTTATACTGGTGCAAAGAGTAAGGTTTGTCTAGACATGAAACACAAGAGCATTTCTCACAGGAAGCAACAGCAGTTTAAGTCAGAGGCGTAGCGAGCATGTACGTGCGTCCCCCACCCCCCATTTTCCAGGAACATCACGTAGAAATATACCGTGGTGCCTGAGGGTGGCCCCCGGTGCATCGTGCCCTTTTGCCTTACCTTCACTACGCCTCTGGTTAAAGTTTTAGTATGTTGTTTTATGGACTTTCCATGCATTTAAATTATACTTTGTAATGACTATGGTAATTATGTTTCACATTTAGTGGTCATCTAATGATTCATGAAAACAATCTAGATGGCGTACATAAATTCCGTTACATGAGTTCCACCACAAGCCAAAAAATGACCTGTCCCTGAAAGAGAAGATTTAAAAGCACAGAGTTTTGATAGATTTAAACCACGATTTTGGGAAAACCAGAATCTCACCACAAAACTAAAATGGAGGTCTGCAAGGTCTGTGTCAAAAGCACTCTACTGTACAGGAATAAACTAGCGAAAATTAAATTTCACATCGAAAGTTCAAGAGAGTAGTCCTACGGGAAAACGAATTATTTCCCTTTCATTTATTAACTCTTCCCTATAGAATCGCAAAGCTTCGAGAAGCCAATGTATGGATAAACTTCCTGTTTACACTTCCCTTGGGACCTTGATGCGTACACCACACGATGATAAGTAAACATAATGAAGAGATTCTAAGAAATGGTAATATACACCAAGAAAAAGCTTACATACTCATCCTCAATAAACCAAATCTTTATATCTACCCCCTCCTAAATAAATCTTTATATCTTCCCCATCCTCAATAAACCAAATCTTCGCATCTACCCCAACCTCAATAAATCAAATCTTCTCATCTACCCCATCCTCAATAAATCCAATCTTCACATCTACCCCCTCCTCAATAAACCAAATCTTCAGATCTACCCCATCCTCAATAAATCAAATCTTCACATCTACCCCATCCTCAATAAATCAAATCTTCACATCTACCCCATCCTCAATAAATCAAATCTTTACATCTAATAAGCAATGTGTAAACCCAAAACATAAATGACCTTTGACCCATGAGTTGACCTTTTAGAAAACGTTTGAAAATACTCCCTTATGGACACTATTTGTTCTGCCACTCATAATACATCACAGTGATCTCACAAACATACTGTATGGATGTCCCATCAATCCAATTAAACTTGTACATTGCGATCACTCGACAATCTCTGAGACGATTAACAAGAAAGCAAGAACCACAACTCACGCAGATCTACCTTCTTATCCGGCCATGTAAACTCTGGACAGGCGAGACAATCCGTTCTATCGTTGATCAGAATTTCATTCTGACGGCAGCTGCGACAATCCCAGCAGCAGACCTGTTCCTTGTGAATGACGTACTCTGCTGTGGAAGTAGATCGATATTTTTAAAGTCTATTTGTCTGTGCTCAGTTACAGTCAGTTCACATATAATCCAACAATGCCGCAAGATTTGTGACGCCAAATGTGAAGCAATTTAGAACTGTACCAATACACACATTCAATATTATCTATGAAACCCAATACACGAAGTCAATATAATCTATGAAACCCAATACACGAAGTCAATATTATCTATGAAACCCAATACACGAAGTCAATATAATCTATGAAACCCAATACACGAAGTCAATATTATCTATGAAACCCAATACACGAAGTCAATATAATCTATGTAACCCAATACACGAAGTCAATATAATCTATGAAACCCAATACACGAAGTCAATATTATCTATGAAACCCAATACACGAAGTCAATATAATCTATGAAACCCAATACACAAAGTCAAAATAATCTATGAAACCCAATACACAAATTCAATATAATCTATGAAACCCAATACACAAATTCAATATAATCTATGAAACCCAATATACAAAGTCAATATAATCTATGACACCCAATACACAAATTCAATATAATCTATGACACCCAATACACAAATTCAATATAATCTATGAAACCCAATATACAAATTCAATATAATCTATGACACCCAATACACAAATTCAATATAATCTATGACACCCAATACACAAATTCAATATAATCTATGAAACCCAATATACAAATTCAATATAATCTATGACACCCAATACACAAATTCAATATAATCTATGACACCCAATACACAAATTCAATATAATCTATGACACCCAATACACAAATTCAATATAATCTATGACACCCAATACACAAATTCAATATAATCTATGACACCCAATACACAAATTCAATATAATCTATGACACCCAATACACAAATTCAATATAATCTATGACACCCAATACACAAATTCAATATAATCTATGACACCCAATACACAAATTCAATATAATCTATGAAACCCATGTCTCTAATCTCGTGATTTGTGATGCGGTTTATAAATCTGCAGAGACATCCGAAATATGTAAAAAAAAAAAAAAAAAGAAATAGATCTAGAAGCTGTATTTCGATGGCAGACTATTTTGTATGTTTGTGTTTTCTCTCTTTGTATTCATTGGTTCAACAAGTATCCTCATCAACAATACCAACAATCAACAATCGAACTTGTTAAGTCGTTCGGTCTTCTTCCTACAGTCTTTACAAAAATGTTTTTGAGAAATTACAACACTATTTGATCCTTTCATTAAATATTCTTTTCAAATATTCTTTCCTCCTGGCCAGTGTATTTGCTTACACAATCACTTAAACAAGTTCTCAACTTGAAGCTTTGCTGGACATCTACAAAGTAATTTTCTTTTTGTAAAATATTTTTTGACTCACAATAACAGTTTACTGATTGTGAAGTCAAATGTTAATGTAACGAAATGTTCAAATTTAGTATAACAATTACTATGAAAACATATAGGTTTATATTGAGTGAAAGAGCATCAATTATTTTTAATGAATCAAAACTGTACAGAATTGCGTAAGTTACTCTCCAGGACATGCGACTGTACGCGTCTGCTATCTTGCATGTTGAAAAGAGTCCCATTCGCGTTGAAACCAACGTAACCAACGTACACTGTAAGCTTAGTCCATTATCCACACAAAACAAAATGTATTGATTACGACTAATTGATTAAATAATTGGTTGATTTTATAATTGATTCATGTGTTGTCATCGACAATGAATAATTTTGCAAAGTTTCAACTTGATCCGAGAATGGGAAGCATTAAAAATGCCGAGTAAAAAATTTTGACCAGACAGACTGACCAAAGCTTGGTATAAGTATTGGCATGTTTAATCACGGTCTTAGAATCGCCCCTACAAAAACTGTTTTACCGCGCCCTCTAAATGCCACTAAGTGGCCTATGTCTTATTTATTTTGGTGCTACTCACCTGGGCCACACTGCTGACTGCATGAAGTGGCCTATGTCTTATTTATTTTGGTGCTACTCACCTGGGCCACACTGCTGACTGCACACAGACTGTGGTACGCCTCTGAGAAACATGCCTTCTCTTGATAGGTGCTCAAAGGAAATGTTGCTCACGTAGGTCAGTTGTTTTGTCCGAGCATTGTAGGTGGCCACATGCAAAATTCTTAGGTCTGAACCGTTCAAGTGTGGTGCAAACTGTGAAGATTCATTTGTTTCATAATCATATGGTATGGCATTAACAATGCATTTGGAAAGGCTTAGGCCAGCGGTTCTCAACCTTTTATGCTCGGCGACCCCTTTTTACAACCCCCCACTCAGTAGCGACCCCTTCCACACACACACATGCAGCAATAGAAGAATAGACAATAACAATCCATATTTTCGATGGCCTTAGGCGACCCCTGGTAAATCGTCAATCGACCCCCAAGGGGGTCGCGACCCACAGGTTGAGAACCCCTGGCTTCGGCTATAATCTTTATTTCTAAGCATATAACATCCTCAGAGCCGGCCTTAGGCTTTAGGCAAACTAGGCAGCTCCGATTGCTGGGGGCATCGCACAGATCTCATTACATTTCTTTTTAGAGAAGAAACAGCGAAACTTGTCCTCAAAGTTATTTGCTAGAGCACACTAGGTTTTTTTTATAAATTGCTTAATTTTATATTTGTCGCTGTTTTGTTTGAAATATATTTTTCTATTTCATTTAGGGCAGCGGTTCTCAACCCTTTAAGCTCGGCGACCCCTTTTTACAATCCCCAAATATGCCGCGACCCCTCCCCCTTGCTCACATACACAGCAATAGAAGAATAGACAAAACAATCCATTTTTCGATAGTCTTTAGCGACCCCTGGCAAATCGTCAATCGACACCCCAAGGGGGTCGCGACCCACAGGTTGAGAACCCCTGATTTAGGGTGACCAAATTCACTTCACCTAGGCCCTAGGGACTACATTTATCTAAGACCAGCCCTGACATACACGTCTAGTCGTATTCTCTTCGGTATTCAATGGTTAAAAATTCTAACCTACTCCGCCACCATTATCTGTCCTACAGTAGGTCAGGACCAAGATGTCCTCATTTCTGGAGGGGAACATCAGAAACTTATAAATTAAACAAAACACACACAAATATATTCAAGAAGCGCGGTGGCTGAGTGGTAAAGCGCTTGGCTTCAGAGGATTTTTACTTTCGGGATCTCTAGGGCGCCTCTGTCTCTCTGATTCCACCTAATGGATACCTGCCATTAGTTGGGAAAAGTAAAGGTGGTTGGTCGTTGTGCAAATGTTTGTTTGTAAAATGTTTTACATGTTTTGGATGTTCCTTCAGAGTTGAAGATAATTTACTTCCAAGTCCAAATCTCCCGCAGGACGACGAAGGATGGAAGCAGGCAGGGTTTCAATCCGGTAACATCGATAAGTCCGAACGATAGTCCAGCGCGCAAACTGCATGACCGGGCAGCCAAGCTTAACCGCGGGCCACAGAAACGGATTAGCTTTATATCACTTGCCCCATAGATAGATCAAAGTAACAACAATAGGAAGACAAGAATGCTTTGGTCGAGGACACAGAGAGTCAATGAGCGAGGCTGTTCAACGAGACATTGATGGATGAACCAAATATGAACGGATTGAATGCAAAAACAAATTAAAAAAAAAAACAAAAAAAACATTAAAACTATACGTGATTGTGATCCACAAAATGACACATTTTCAAAGGCTGACATTATTTCATACGGAACAATCAATCCACCCCAGTGGCTCAAAGGCTGACATTATTTCACACCGAACAATCAATCCACCCCAGTGGCTCAAAGGCTGACATTATTTCACACAGAACAATTCATCCACCCCAGTGGCTCAAAGGCTGACATTATTTCTCACAGTCCATCCACCCCAGTGCCACTACAGCCCATGGAGGTCCCTAGCCTGCTTCAACACTTCTTTCCATTCAGATCTCTCATGGGCTTTTCGTCTCCCTGCCCAACTCTTAGCTGCTGTAGCCAGGGCCGGTCTTAGGCCACTGCAACCTGCCGCAGTGGGCCCCGCACTTTCATAGGTCCCGTGCTAGTTCTAGGTGTATATTATTAAATTTAACCATTATGACTTATATATATATATATATATATATTATATTATATTTTCTACGGGCTCATGGAAATCTCATGAAAGCATAAAAATCAGAAAAATAGACAAATGTCATAATGGAGTGTCATTCAATTACTTGAGGTCAAACAATTCACGAAGATAGATTGAACAATTTGGCAATACTTGCTATTGCGTTTGAGCGTGATCTATGTAGAAGACAGAATTTTGGATGATACACTGTATGACTTCGCTACACACAAGGCTCGTAAAGTTAACTTGATCATGAACTTAGTAAAGAATGAATAAAATGCAAAGCCGAATTTATTTTCTAGTATAAAATCTTAATTTTCACTAAGCATCATTTTCCCAACCCAGATTGGGGCCTCGCGCAATCCGTTTCGCATGGGGCCCCGCAATAGTTAGGTCAGGCCCTGGCTGTAGCTCTGACATATCACCAAGGCCTCCTACTGGTTATCTTTGGGGCGCCAGTTGTTTGGTTTCTCATTTCATACGGATACACTTCTCAATAATGTACTGTTCACCTCTCTACCCTCCACACCCCCCCTCCAGAGGCGTATCTGTCATTGTTGAATGTGTGCAATCAAATGGAAAGGAAGCTTGTGTTTGTGTGTGTATTGTTAGGCACCTAGTTTCTAGTATTAGTTATTTAGCGACGCACCATAGAAGACGTATATTGAACGGGACTAGTGACGTTTGGGATATTTTGGGTTAGAGACTGGAAATCAGCGATAGAATTCTCTAGGGCAGGGGTGGGCAACCTTTTCCTATCGAGGGCCGCATTAAAAGATTTTTAGGAATGGGGGGCCGCATACATATATATAATATGTATTTACATCTTAGAAAATATACTTGTAGGGCTAGGGTAAAGACGTGTTCTATTTGACAGAGACTTTTACTGTGGCCTTTTCTTGGAATAAATATATTAGGAATTGTTCATCAGTGTTGACCATATCTCTTTACTCGTTAAATCGATCGTCTTGTTTCTTCTGTATTGTTGGTCAACTACATTGAATAAACCCGAACAATAAAACTCAAACGCTTGCAGAGTAATTGATTGAAATTCAACAGTCATCTATAGTTGACCTCAAGACAGCCTGAACAAGGCCATCACAGTATAACTTCCGACATAAGCTTGTTCAGTGCAGTTTGAGTTGCACAAAAGAATGCGGGCTTACTTTAACCCTCGCCAGGCTAGCTACGCCACTGTACGCAGATATGAACAGAAAGTGAACCGGTAAAGATGTTACAGTAAATGCCACATTTCTGATATTGATTTATTTATGAGTAAGTCAGCTGCAGGTTTTATTCAAATAATGGAAAGTCATCCTAAGAATGTCTTACGTTATTTCAACCTCAAAGAGTCGTACAAACTTTATAATGGCAAGAATCCGCATGATAGTTCAATGTAGTATGTCCTACGTAGGGAACTATGGGACGTATATTATTCATAGAGTTATGTGTCGTGAACTGATCTGCTCTTGTGTGTCAAAATGTCTTGGTGTCCAGGTCAGCGTGTGTGTGTGTGTAGTGTTATCATGAACTCAACTGTTTGGTCATTCTTTTTCAATAAAGCCTGGGATCAAGACATGTCTTCTTCTAGTGTTTTATTAAGTTACTATATTATGAAAACAACCCTTTTATCTCTCATCTTTTAGCCATTATGGATAGGTATAGACGTATACGATACTAGCCAATAACAGCTCTATGCAATGTTTTATTTTTAAAAAGA